>NC_134874.1:36905858-37180858 GCF_049852395.1 Peromyscus maniculatus bairdii | reverse complement strand
AGGGGGTGCCTGAGCTGTCCAAGGTGACCAGAGGAAGAGCTATCTATACCTGAGTCAGGTTTCTTTATTGGATGAAAGACAATAGTTTCTCAGGCTGTGCCTAGAGTGGTGCACACCTGGAATCCCAGTCCAGAGGCAGTGGCGGGAAGATCGTGGGTTCAAAACTAGCCTGTTCCACAAAGCAAGACCATGTTTCAAAATAAGGGTGGTGGAGGAGGGGTGGCGGCTCAGTGGTAAAGGTACCTGCTGCCAAGCCTGATTTACACACACACACACACACACACACACACACACACACACACACGCGCACACACACACACGCACGCACGTACACACACACACACACGTACACACACACACACACACACACGCACGCACACACACACACACACCACACACACACCACACACACACACTCACACACACACACGCACACGCACTGCACGCGCACACGCACACACCACACACACATACACACACACATGCACACACACACCACACACACACGCACACGCACACATACACACGCACACGCACATGCACAGTGTGCGTGTGTGTGTGAGAAAGAGAGAGAAAGACACAGACATACTTAATAAATTAGATAAACAAATGTTTTTTTTTTTTTTTTTTTTTTTTTGGTTTTTCGAGACAGGGTTTCTCTGCGTAGCTTTGCGCCTTTCCTGGAGCTCACTTGGTAGCCCAGGCTGGCCTCGAACTCACGGAGATCCGCCTGGCTCTGCCTCCCGAGTGCTGGGATTAAAGGCGTGCGCCACCACCGCCCGGCTGATAAACAAATGTTTTTAAACCCTGGTTTTTAAAATATAGATGTTTTACTCTTTGAGATTATAATTGTCTCATCTCCCGTCTCCACCCCCCCATCCCCCCACCCCCCCAACCCTCCCATATACCCCTCTTCCTCACTCTTTCAAATTCACAGCCTCTTGTTTCATTAGTTGTTGTTATATGTATATATATTTTTTCTTCCTAAACACATAAATACAACCTGCTCAATCTATGTTACTTTATGTATGTTTTCAGGGCTGAACATTGGTTTAAAGAAAAAACATTTTTGCAATACCCTACACTATATACAGAAGGCAAGATTCCCCACCCCTCCGCCCTACCATGCAGGAACAATTAGGCTGGGTTTTTTGTTTTTGTGTTTTGTTTTGTTTTGAGACAGAGTCTCACTATGTACCTCTGACTGGCTGAACTTGCTGTGTAGCCCAGGCTGGTCTAGAACACACAGAGATCCACCTGCCTCTACCTCCTGAGTGCTGGGAACAAAGGCATGGGCCACCACACCAGACCCTGAGGTTCTGGGGCATCTTCATTGTGAAAACAATTCAATTATGATTCACTGATTTTAGCTGAAAGGGGTTACATCTTGTCCTTCACACACAGGCAGTGAGTCAGAGCCTAACGTTAAGCCTGGGGCTTTCTCTGTAGCAAAGTCATTCCTTTCACAGGATATCAACGGCAGATTTCAAAACATTCTCTCTCTCTCTCTCTCTCTCTCTCTCTCTCTCTCTCTCTCTCTCTCTCCTCTCTCTCTCTCTCTGAAACAGGATTTCTCTATGTAGCCCTGGCTATCCTGGAACTCGATCTGTAGAACAAGCTGGCCTCGAACTCACAGAGACCCACCTGTCTCTGCCTTCTGAGTGCTGGAACTAAAAGTGTATGCCACCACGGACCAGCTACAAAACACTAATTCATATTTTCTGAAAAATGACAGTGTTCTTTAAATTCTCTAATAAGCCCTGGGTGGTTTAGTTTGTTTGTTTTCATTGCCAGGAATAGAAGCCACTACCTAGTTCATGCACGCTAGATATTCTCCCACTGAGCTATATATGTGTGTCACATATACAGGCACACCCCAGCCCCACACTGGGGGACTCTAGGCAGGTGCTCTACCACTGAGCCACACCCCAGCCCCTCACTGGAGGATTCTAGGCAGGTGCTCTACCACTGAGCCACACCCCAGCCCCTCACTGGGGGATTCTAGGCAGGTGCTCTACCACTGAGCCACACCCTAGCCCCTCACTGGGGGACTCTAGGCAGGGCCTCTACCACTGAGCCACACCCCAGCCCCTCACTGAGGGATTCTAGGCAGGGGCTCCACCACTGAGCCACATCCCAGCCCCTTACTGGGGGATTCTAGGCAGGTGCTCTACTACTGAGCCACACCCCAGCCCCTCACTGGGGGATTCTAGGCAGGTGCTCTATCACTGAGCCACATCTTACTAAGTTGCCCAAGCAGGTCTTGAATTTACAATCTTCCTGCCTCAGCCTCCTGAGTACTGGGATTAAATGAGTGCCACCATCTAACACCAGCAAGAAGGCAGAAGTATCATGAGTTCAAAGCCCACTGAGTAACTTAGCAAAATCCTGTCTCAAAATGCAATAATTAAGCAAGAGGGAGCGGGTAAGCGGGCTTATCGCACACCTGGAGGACTAAGTAGTTCAGACCTCAGCACCCACATGTGGTCACACACATGCCTGTAATGCTGCTGTCGTGGGCAGTGGAGACAGGAGGGCTCAGTGGGGCTTGTTGGCCACCGGCTTAGCTCCAGGTTCAGTAGGAGACGCCACCCCGAGGAAATAAGGCAGAGAGGGAAAGCTCGGGACGGCCGATGTTCTCTGGCCTCCACACACACGGCCTAGAATCCCCCAGTGAGGGGCTGAGGCTGTGGCTCAGTGGGAAAGAAACTCAGATTGGGGAGGTAGACCAATGATGGGCAAGGAAGAAGGGGCTTTGGGCTTCCTCAGGGGTCTCTCAGCCGACAGTGAAGTGAAAGAATGACAGCTTAGAACCAAGACTGCCATTGTTACTAGGCAACGCCCCGCCCCCCGCCCCGCCCCCCCCCCTCCCGAGCCCAGTATCAGAGAGCAAAGATGGACAGATGACATCCTGTGACACCCTCCCAAGGTATTGCATGCAGCAACCTTCTGGTCCTGATTCCCCAGCCTCCCCTGGTGTCATTTGCAGTTCCAGCCCCTTCCCCAGGATGCCCAGGGAGCAGCCAAATGGTCATTCCTCCTTGGGGTTCTCTCTGGATCACGGGTCCCTGAAGGATCAAATCATCAGGGCAAACTCTGTCCCAGAGGCCTTTGGGAATGTCAAGACCACCTAGAACAACTCCTTCTCTAAATAAATAAGACTGGGGATGGGGTAATGCAGGCCTCCTGGGTGGTTAGATACTGTGGTGACCCCATTTCAGGTCAGGAAGTTGACAACGGTTGAAGTTATGGTGAGGGAATAAGGCCTGTGGGGGGCATTGCATTTGCTTAAGTTTTTTTATTTTTGTTTTTTGTTTTTTTTTTGTTGTTGTTGTTTTTTGGTTTTTCGAGACATGGTTTCTCTGTGTAGCTTTGCGCCTTTTCCTGGAACTCACTTGGTAGCCCAGGCTGGCCTCGAACTCACAAAGATACGCCTGGCTCTGCCTCCCGAGTGCTGGGATTAAAGGCGTGCGCCGCCGCCGCCGCCGCCGCCGCCGCCGCCGCCGCCGCCGCCGCCGCCGCCGCCCGGCTTTGCTTAAGGTTTTTAAGATGCAACACAGTCCAATCATTGAGAAAAATCCATTTCCGTGTTTAAGTCTGGGGGCTCACTGGGTGTGGGGAGCAAACACTCCTGTAATCTGAGTGTTTGGGAGATGGAGGCAGGAAGATCAGTAGTTTAAAGCCAGACTTAGCTACATACGGAGTTCAGTGCCAGCCTGGACTACAAGAGAGCCTGTCTCAAAAAAACAGAACAAAGGGTCTGTGGGTTGGCTTGGTAGGTAAGATGTTTGCCACATAACCCTAACCTGAGTTTGATGTCCAGAACACACATAAGTTGGAGAGAGAAATGACCCCACAAAGCTGACTTCTGATCTCCACGTACAAGCTGTGCCATATGGACACCCCAATATACACAAGTAACTTTTTTTTTTTTTTTTTTTTTTGAGACAGGGTTTCTCTGTGTAGACCCAGCTATCCTGGAACTCATTTTATAGACCAGGCTGGCCTCTATCTCCCGAGTGCTGGGACTAAAGGAATGGGCCACCATACCTGGCTCCACAATAACGTTTTTTAAAAACTAGAACAACAAAACAAAATCCAGGGTTTGCTGTGAGGAGACACCGTGACCACAGCAACTCTGATAAAGGCAAACATCTCACTGGAGCTGGCTTTCAGTTCAGAGGTTTAAAGAAGAGAAGAAGGCAGAGTTTCTGTAGACGGTAAGGCAGGTTTTTTTTACAGAGTGTGGCTCAGGTCGCGGAGTGAGGAGCAAGGAAGTTTTTTTGTAGATTGTAGGTGAATCAGGTCAGGAGAGGAGAAGAGGGAGGAAAGATGGAGGACGAAGGAACTGAAGACGAAGATGAGGATGAAAGCATAGGCAGGAGCTTAGTTAGGTCTATGACAGGGCAGTAGGTACAGAGAGGAGCTGAATGTGAGGATGGAGCTTCAGCCGTATAGACAGAATTTTGTCTTAGAGAAATAAAGTAAATGGACAAAAGAGCTTGGTGTACATAGATTATTTTCCCTCAGATACTCCCCGCCCCCCCGCCCCCCGCCAGATATGACGTCTTCCGCAGGACCCTGCGAGGGATTTTCTCAGGGCAGGCCCTTGGGAAAATTCCGATGATTATCGTGGTGAGAAGCATGGCGGCACGCAGGCAGACTTGGTGCTGGAGAGGTAGCTGAGCGTTCTACACCTGGATCCACAGGCAGCAGAAAGAAAAAGTGACATGCTGGGCCTGGCCTGAGCTTCTGAAACCTCAAAGCCCGCCCACAGTGATGCACTTCTTCCAGCAAGGCCACACCTCCTAATAGTGCCACGCCCTATGAGCCTATGGGATCCATTTTCTAACCACCACAGGCGCTGACGCAGAGGCATGGTTCTAGGTGATGAAGGGCCTGAGAGCCACTCTTAGGAGGAGCCATGTTAAACAACAGATAAGTGAGGCTTTTCCCGTCTGCAGGGACACAGGTGAGGGGCAGAATGCCTAGGGGATGCCCCTGCCAGGAAGCCAAGGCTACTGAAGGAGCATAACACTTCCTGAGACCCCAACAAGCAGAGCAATGTGGGATTTTCTCTCCTACTGCTCCTGTCTCGATGGGGTCCCTAAGTTGGCTAAGCCCAGTAGCTGGCTGAGGACCCTCAGAAACAGGACTGGGTACAGATGAGGGATTGAGTTTAAGGCAAACGTGCCCAGGAGGGGCCAAGAGGGACAGAAAGATACACATTTCCAGAATAGTCCATTCGTGTCCCTACCGCAGGTCGGGGAGGAGGACACTCCTACCACCTAAGCTCTCTAGTCAGATTTCCATAAGGCAGAAATCAAACAGGGAACTCCAGAAGGACATCATCGGGTCATGGGTCAAGTGGGTAATGAGTTTGTACAAAGGGGCCGGAGTATGGAACAATGTCATGTCAAAACTCCATCTGGACTCTGGGCAAGGCCATCCATGTATGACAGGATGTTCAGAGTGAGCAAGACCTTGGACACTGAGCTGCAGAGACAACTCTTTATTGAGTGCTGGACACTGCTGGCTTTGAGAGTTTTGAGGTGGGCCTGGCCTGGCACTCGGTTTCTGCTCTGAGTGGCTGTCTTCTCTCTGTAAGCTACCGTTCACCGTGCCTGTCCCGTTTTTGCCCATGGGGGGTAGGCCAGGCTTACTTTCTTCAGAGTTGTTTTCTCTCAGAGTTCCAGGCCAGCTAAGGCTACATAGTAAGACCCTGTCTCAGAAAAAAAAAAATAATTAAAAAAAAATAAAGTAAAATAAAGCAAAGAGAAACAAAACAAAACAAAAATCAAGAAACTGAAAGCAGAGGTTGAAGAGATGGCTCTGAGGTCAACAGCTTTTCCCAGGGATCCAAGTTTGGGTCTCAGAATCGCTATCTGAAGCTCACAACTTCTTGTAACGCTGGCACCAAGAGATCTGACACCATCTCCAGAGGGCATCTGTACTCATGCGCACACACACACACACACACACACACACACACACACACACACACAGAGCTAAAAATAATAAAAACAAATCTTTAAAGAAGATAAAAACTGTGTCTGGTGAGTACTTGATCCATTGGTTTCTGGGTCAGCTAGGCAGAACCATTCCCACTCTCTCTCTCACTCTCTAGGTCAGTTTCTTCTTTCTTCATCTGGGAGTGAAAACTGGTGCTAGTGATTAATTCTATCATCTGACACCAAAGCTTAAGACACATGACCCAGGAACCAAGTATCTTTGGGCTGCATACCACAGCTTCAGATGTAATGCACGCTGGGATTTCTGGAGTATTTTAGTAATTTAGGAGTACAATGGACAGATAATTTGAAATTTTGACAGCTGTGGGAAATCCTCCCACCCATGGTCACCACACCCTTAGTAAATCCAGCTGGGGTTTTTGTAGTCTTTTCCTAGTAATTTTCAGATCTCTGGGTGTCGCCCACACACAAATGCTTCCCTGGGCTCTTCCAGCAGAGGAGTGGAGGACTCTGTCTTGGGAGCCATGTGAGTCATGCCCACTTTTCTATCCCAAACCTGATTGGTTGGCTCCTCCACTGGGGGCCGCTCAAAGAACTTGCGTGTGGTCCTTAAATTTTCTTCAGACCCGTCTCTGGGGTACCGCTCCCATAACTCAGTCGTTTCTTGCCACGCCACGATGCTGTGCCCTTCTGAAAAGTGTGTTTCTGGTAAGAATTGAGCTCACTTCTCATGTTCAAACCCACTTTAACACAGCTATGGCCTCATGTTTCTGAGGTCATGTCACAGCAGGAAAGAACACAGCTAACAGAAACAAGTTTCTCTGATTACGCAAGGTCTTTGGCTTATTCAGGTCTCACTCTGAGGACCAGGCTGACCTTGAACACACAGAGATCCATCTGCCTCTGTCTCCAAAGTGTTGGGGTTTAAGGCATGTGCCAGCACATATAGCCTGTGGCCTTTAAAAAAATATTTCCATTACATTTATTTTGTGCTGAGCCATCTCTCTGGCCCAGGTTTCTTTAACTCATGGAGTTAATTAAGAATTGACTCTACACTGCAAAATGATGCATGCCAAGGACAGATGGGTCAGTGATACTGAGATGGTCTAGGTGTTTATACCAGATACAGTGTTTTTTTGTTTGAGACAGTCTTACTACATAACCCAGACTGGCCTTAAACTCACTGTTTCCCTGCCCAGCCTCAAACTCATGATCCTCCTCTCCCTACCCCACAATATCCAGGGGGCAGAGGCAGGCCAGCCTGGTCTACATAGCGAGTTCCAGGACAGTCAGGACTGCATAGAGAAACCATGTCTCAAAAAACAAACAAACAAACAAACAAAAAGCAAAGAAAAGGATGATGAAGTTCTGATCCTCCTGCTTCTGTCTCCTGAGTGCTGGAATAACTGACATCTATCTAGCTGGGATAGTTTTGTGAGACAGCCTGATGTATCTCAGGCTGACTTTGATCTCATAATCCTCCTGCCTCAACTTCCCCCATGAGGGAAATACAAATTTGCACCACTATGCCCAACTCTATTATTTAACTATTTGTTTGTTTGTTCATTTATGGGGAGAACACATGTGCCATGGTACAAGTTTAACATCGGAGTTTGTTCTCTCCTTCCACCAAGAGGTCTAAGGGATCGAACTTAGGTCATTAGGTTTAGTGGCAAGCACCCTTACCCACTGAGCCATCTCACTGGTCCCTCTGTTACTGTTTTTGGGGTTTTGTTGTCGTTATTGTTGTTTTGCTTTGGTTTTTGAGACAGGGCTTCTCTGTGTAACCCTGTCTGTCCTGGAACTCACTCTGTAGACCAGGCTGGTATCGAACTCACAAATATCCACCTGCCTCTGCCTCCCAAGTGCTGGGATTAAAGGTGTGCGCCGCCGCCGCCACCACCACCACCACCACCACCGCCTGGCTTATTTGCTTTTTATAATGATCCAACAAATGATCCTGTGTTCCAGAAGTGGCCAGGGCCTTGTGGAAATAGCTTAACAAGGAGTCCCTGTTCCCATTTATGCTTTGACAGGTGCAAGGAGCTCAGCCCCTGTCCTTCTGAAACAGAGACCAGGGTCTATAGCCACCCCTTCCCTGTATGACACCCACCCTCAGTTGCTTCTCCCCAATCCTTAGTCTTATCTCATGGCTCTAACCCACAGAGCCGCCTAAGGACCAGCCAGCCTTGCCTCATGGACCATTAGACCTGAAGAGGGCGCTAGACCTTCTTGGGGTGGGGAGGGGACTTGTTTTCCAGTTCCGCTAAAGTCAGTAGTGCACTGAATGGTTCTCTTTGTGTTCTCAGTCAGCGCCAGAGTCTCCGCTGTAGTTGAAAAACAGAAGGTGACAGTGGAGGGGTCCCAGGGGATTGTCCTCAGCGAGGGGAAGCCGTAGAAACCTGCACCTTTCCAGTCACGTCGCATTCCCTCAGACCGGACGGATGAGCAGGTAAGGAAGCCTCCGAGCCTCCGAGACTCCAGACCTCCCTCTCCACCCTATGAGTTTAGCAGGTGCAGCCTCCCTCACCCCGTTAAGCCCGCTCACTGCCTGCAGAGTTCTGCTCAAAGTCCCCGGATTAATTCCAAGAAGGCTTAATTATATGTGTAAGGCACAGGCCTAATTATATGTATATAGACTGAGAGACGGAAGAGACACTTACGTGATTAGCATAGGCTGATTTCCACGATCTGTGGGGAAGAAAACAGCCACAGGAAGATGTAATTAGGAAACGTTTAGAAATTAAGCATTTGATAGTCCCCTACCCAAGCAGTCAGCCCTTCTGGAAATCCCACTCGGCTTCAGAAACAGCCTTGACTGCACTTGGAAGCCCAAACCCAGATCTGTTGGCACCTGTGGCCATGCACCCATGCCAGGCACACTCTTGCAGAAAGGCCAGGAACTCAGCAGCTTCCTATTTATAAAGCGACATAAAGAGTAAAGAGCACGGGCTGGGAGTGCAGTTCAGCCCCCAGGAGACCCACTGGTGTGCATCGCAGAGCACATCATGGTGTTGAGGGAGATGAAGAGGTGGGGTGGCATCTCTGCGTGCTTCTTGCTCTTGTACATATTGGACACCCAGGCCCCATAGATGAGCAGCCATGAAGAATAGGCCTGCATGTGTCCATGAAGAATAGGCCTGCATGTGTCCATGAAGAACAGGCCTGCATAGGTCCGTGAAGAGCAGGCCTGCATAGGTCCATGAAGAACAGGCCTGCATGGGTCCATGAAGAACAGGCCTGCATAGGTCCATGAAGAACAGGCCTGCATGGGTCCGTGAAGAACAGGCTTGCATGGGTCCGTGAAGAACAGGCCTGCATGGGTCCATGAAGAGCAGGCCTGCATGGGTCCATGAAGAACAGGCCTGCATAGGTCCATGAAGAGCAGGCCTGCATGGGTCCATGAAGAGCAGGCCTGCATGGGTCCATGAAGAACAGGCCTGCATGGGTCCATGAAGAACAGGCCTGCATGGGTCCATGAAGAACAGGCCTGCATGGGTCCATGAAGAACAGGCCTGCATGGGTCCATGAAGAACAGTCTTGCATGGGTCCATGAAGAGCAGGCCTGCATGTGTCCATGAAGAGCAGGCCTGCATGGGTCCATGAAGAGCAGGCCTGCATGGGTCCATGAAGAACAGGCCTGCATGGGTCCATGAAGAACAGGCCTGCATGGGTCCATGAAGAACAGGCCTGCATGGGTCCATGAAGAATAGGCCTGCATGGGTCTGCTGGGAGGAAATGAAGATGGTGAGCTGGTCTTAGTTCCCTAGACCGGGGCCATCACTCAGAACACTGCTGATCTATCTGCGAGAGAAGCTTGGATATCCTTCCAGAATATCTGTTGATCTTAGACTAGCATGCAAAATAAGCCTTCTCTGAATTATTTCTCTTTTCTCCTCCTCCTCCTCCTCCTCCTCCTCCTCCTCCTCCTCCTTCTCCTCCTTCTCCCCCCTCTTCCCCTCCTCTCCCCTCCTCTCCCTCTCCAGATAACTCAGTCACTGTGTGGATATATCCACAGCTAAACTATCTCATCCTGTTCCGTGCTCAATCCCCATCCCCCAGATACACACTAAGTTTGTTATATATACAGAGATCCACCTGCCTCTGCTTCCTTAGTGCTGGGAGAAAAAGGCATGCATGGCCACACCTAGCCCATTCTTCCTGTTTTTAAAGCTTTTCAAAAATATTTTTATTTGTATGTTGTGGTGGCTTGAAGAAAATGGCCCCCAAAAGGAATGGCGCTAATAGGAAGTGTGGCCTTGTTGGAGTAGGTGTAGCCCTGTTGGAGGAAATGTGTCACTGTGAGGGTAGGCTTTGAGGTCTCCTATGCTCCAGCTACACCCAGTGAGACATGTCACTTCCTGTTGCCTGCACAAGATGTAGAACTCTCAGCTACCTTTCCAGCACCATGTCTGCCTGCAGGCAACTACATCCCGCCATGATGATGATGGACTGAACCTCTGAACCCAATTAAATGTTTCCCTTTAAAAGAGTTGCCACGGCAGATCTTTGTGAGTTCGAGACCAGCCTGGTCTACAGAGCGAGATCCAGGAAAGGCACAAGGCTACACAGAGAAACCCTGTCTCAAAAAAACAAAAAAAACAAAAAACAAAAAACAAAAAAAAAAGAGTTACCACGGTCATGGCGTCTCTTCACAGCAATAGAAACCCTAACTAATACATATATATATGTGTGAGTGTATGCCACATGTGTGTACGCCCAAAGACGTCAGAAGAGGGCCCCAGATCTCCGTGAGCTGCCCCATGTAGGTGACTGGAAAGGCCCTCAGGCCCTTTGGAAGAGCAGTAGGTGCTCTTAATTGCTGAGCCATCTCTCCAGCCCTGATCCTCCCTCTTCTTAAAACAAAAGACTGTTTCCTTCTTTTCCCCTGGCCTTCCTCCTTACTCTCTAGCTGAGGGGGACCTGGAACTTCTGATCCTGACTCTACTCCCTGAGTGAGAGAATTATAGGTACACACCAATGTGCCCAGTTTATGTGATAGTGGGGGATCAATCCCAAGGCTTACTTCATGCTTGGTGAGCACTAACCACTGAGCACAACCCTCCTATCCTAGCCTTCCAAATGCTAAGATTAAAGTTTTGCCTCACTACATATGGCAGTATAGCCCTCCCCCCATTTCCCTTTTACTATAGCAGAGATGTCCCATGGGAGGAATCCACTGAGAGATTTCCTGGTGTTGTACTAGTGAGGGGCACTGTGTAGACCCAGTCTCCTACTCATGGGCAACTGCATTGGACCCATGCTCTCACATATTCTAGACTAGTTTCAGACTCGAAATGTAGCCAAAGAGGACCTTGATCCTCCTGCCTCTACCTAAGAGGGAGGATTACAACTGTGTAAACCTAGTTTATATTCCTGGGGATGTAACCCAGGGCTTCATGCATGCCAGGCAGTACTTTACCACCTGAGCCACATCTCCAGCTCTGTGTCTTTTTTTTTTTTTTTTTCCCAATACAGCTTAGAAACCTTCCACTTAGCTGGAGAGATGTTTCTAGGACTGACCACTCAGTATTTACCCAGTTTTTGGAGAAGGAGTTCTGGTTGAACCTGAAGACTGCCCATTTAGCTAAGCTGGCTTAGCAGTTAAAAGTGCTTATGGAGCCAGGTGGTGGTGGCGCATGCCTTTAATCCCAGCACTCAGGAGGCAGAGGAAGGTGGACCTCTGTGAGTTTGAGGCCAGCCTGGGCTACAGAGGGAAGGTGTTACAGGACAGCCAGAGCTACATAGGAGAACCCCGTCTTGAAAAAAAAAAAAAAGGTTATAAACCTTTTAAAATTCTTCACTTTGATACAAATGGGAGTGAACAGCTGCAGCTTTCCTTTCAAATAATGGGCTTGCTTTCTTTTCTTTTTTCTATCTTTCTTTTTCTTTCTTTTTTTTTTTTTCAAAACAGTTTCTCTGTGTAGCCCTGGCTGTCCTGGAACTGGCTCTGTAGACCAGGCTGGCCTACAACTCAGAGATCTGCCTGTGTCTGCCTCCCAAGTGCTGGTACTAAAGGCGTGTGCCACCATGCCCAGCAATATAGTGAGTTTTTAACTGAGTCATTAAATGGGAAGTGTTTGGAAGGAAAAGAAGAGACAGAGAAATCCATGAATGAGCTGAGAGCGTGACACGGAGTTTCTCATGTGGAAACTATGAGTCATGCCCTCCGGCCTTGTTTCAACCAGGTGAGATGGCAGGCGTCCTGGAAACCAGCTGTGTCTCCATTTGGCTAGGGAAGGATCTGAGAAAGAAGTGGCTGGAACTGGAGCGGCAGCCTCCGCCTCGCAGGTTGTCTGTGGTGGTCAGGTTTAATATGAGAGGCATCTTCTGGGGTTGGGGAGCTGACTTAGACAGTAGGGTGCTTGCCGAGCAAGCATGAGGGCCTGAGCAGGGTCCTCAGAGCCCACATAACCAAGCTGGGCGTGTGGCTCTTCCAGAGCTCCCCTTGCCTTCTGTTGGACTCAAGGATCCAGCTTCTTTCATGTCTAAGTGGCCATGGAACTTGGAAACAAAGCCTGGCCCAGGTGGTGGTGGTGATGGCACAGAACTTTAATCCCAGCACTAGGGAGGCCAAGGCAGGCAGATTTTTATAAGTTCAAGGCCAGCCTGGTCTACAGAGTGAGTTCCAGGAGAGCCAGGGCTATGTTAGAGAGACCCTGTCTAAAAAAAATAAATAAATAAAAGAAACAGGAAGAAAAGAGAAAGCCTTGGAGTGCCATGAGCTGTTCTTCCATGCCTGTGGGTGTCTCCACATCTCTATCACAGCCCCTAGTGAGAACTTTTGGGGGTCCTGCAGCCTCCTCCAACACCATTCTGTCTTCTTCCTTAACAGCCCCATGGACATGTTCTTAGAAGAATCGTGTATCTTCTCTAAAGCATAGATGCCACATTCAAGGCAGCCCTGTCTGGGCAATTACTCAGGAAAATCCAGCACCTTCCTCAAGTCCAAGGTGGGCAAAGGGAAGGGACCTATGACCTACTTCAGGCTCATCCATGACCCAGGCACCGTAAGTGCCGGCCTTGGTGACTTCTGTAGCTACCTGCACTCTGCCATTCACCCCCCTGCCCCATCACTGGCTCCCTCCTCTAACTGGCACAAACCACGATGTATCAAGGTACTCTGCCGACTGAAATGAACCACGGGTCATATTTCATCCCTTTTCCTTTGGAGAATTCCAAAGCCATGTGGCCAAGGACGCCTGTTAGGGAGCCACCAGGAGTTAGTGCCACCAGACCTGCCCGGGCAACACCAGGGTTTATAGTCTTCCTCTGGATGGCTGAGCTGAGCATTGTTGCTGGCTCGAAATGATCACACACACACACACACACACACACACACACACACACACACACACACACACACACACACACGGAAAAAGAAAAACACATAAGCCTATTAATTATTCCCAACTCAATAATATATCCTTCTGACCACTCATAGCTGTCAGACCAATGAAGGGGCATCTGTAGACTAGGGGCCTTTTCACACATGACAAATGTAGTCATTGGGAAAGAAGGAAATCAAGCGCAGACAGGGCCAGGGTTCTCTCTGGATAATGAATGGGAAGCTAGCATTCGTCCATCTAGCTTATAAGGAAGTGTTGACTTCCTCTGGATTTTAATTTTGCTGTAAGCATCAATGCGCCTGTTAGCAGCAGAGCTCACCGAATCCCTGTGGGTTCAACTGCAGGAAGCCGCAGCCTGCGGCAGCATTGTCAGGAAAGCTTGCGATTGCACAGGGCATCGGGGCCGAGGTTTCACATCACCAGCCCCAACGATGCCAATTACTCAAAAGTGAATTGGACAGAGACTCTGAGCGAGCGGAAGGTTTGGAAGCAGATTGCTGTGTTCTGTCTTCCTCACCCACACCGGAGTGAGGTGAGCTCCAGATTTATAGTGATGGAAAATTCAAAATCAAATGGGACCCATGAGCTTCCTCAAAGGACCTAAACCAGGCACTGAGGTGACAGATGTCCAGAGGTTAAATGGGAGAGGGGAAGCGCAAAGGTTTGACTTTTCACTTTTCTCAGTTCTCTCTGCTCAGTGGAAGGATTTAGAAGGCTGCTTTCTCCTTATCCATCTTCCCAGAGGCACCAAGCAGAATAAGAACCAATGATCTGGATGTACAGAGAGCCTCCACCCGGTATGGAGGGAACACCCCTTATACCTGGCAATGACCCTACAGAGTCGTAGCCTGCAAGGTCCTCGGCAATGACTCCAAGAGCCCTCATGGAGGTTTTTTCATAGAGTTCAAGATTCTGATAGCCATAGCTAACAGACAGACAACAAGCCCTATGCAGAAAATGACCTGAGTGTCAAGGAGGCTCAGTGCAGCCAGCAGAGCAGGCGATACTGAGGAAGGCCACAGCCCCAAAGGGAAAAGCTGTCCTGTGGAGTTATTTGGCTAGACAGGATCTGCCAGCGCTCTGGCTTCAGTGACCACTCACTATCCATATGCATACCTAGTGTCTAGAAAAGCTGTTTTGTTGTTTATTTGAGTTTTGGGACAGTATGGCTTTGTAGCCCACCCAGGCAGGCCTTTGACTTACAAACCCTCCTGCCTCGGCCTCCCATGCTAGGGTTATGGGCATGTATCACCGTTCCTGCTCCAGAAAAGCACAGGGTTTCTCTGTGTATCTCCGACTGTCCTGTCTTTATAGACCAGGCTGGCCTCAAACTCAGAGACCTGTCTACCTCTGCCTACTGAGTGCTGGGATTAAAGGTGTGCGCCACCACTGCCCAGCCAGAAAAGCATTTTTAAACTAGAGAATGCATATGCTTTGGCATAGACTGCTCAATGAGACTCTCTGTCCCTGTGCTAGAAACTGGCACAAAACATGCTTTGCCTCCTCAGCTGGAGGCAAGAAGCAGAAGAGAGGGTCTTCCTTCATGTTGGGTACCAACTTCTTCAGGGTAAGTGGGGCTGCCTAGAGACCACCTAGGGTCCAGCACCCACCATCCCCAGCCCTTCCTTCCCATGGTGTCTACCTGCTGCTTCACAGCCAAGGGTAGGATGATTTTATTTCTCTGCCTGTGTTTTCTCCTTAATCGGTGTCTCTTTCCTTTCAAAGATGCCACAGAAGCGTAAGACCATTGGGCAGAAAGTCCCCTTCAAAAGGGTCTAGACCAGTTCTTAAAGGCACTGTGTGGGCTGAGTATGGTGGCTCTGACTGTAAGAGCAGCATGCCTAGGGCTGATGCAGGAGGATCCTAACTTCCAGGCTAGCCTAAACTTCATAGAAAACCCTCTCTCCCAACAACAATATAAAATAATGACACTGTTCAATGTAATAAATCAAAGATAAGAAATACTCAAAATCAAAGTTGCGTATATAGCTTAGTGGTAGAGTGTTTGCCTAGAATCCCCCAGTGAGGGGCTGGTGTAGTGGGTAGCCATTCCAGCTTGGATCTGGAAGTTCCAACCCCCATTGAGACTCTGGCAACTGTCACACCTATGAGGCGGGGCCAGGGGAGGCGCCGGGGGACCCGAGAGCTGGATGGGCGAGCGCTCTCTCTGTGCGCTCACTCCTCACTCGGTGCCAGGACGCTGAACGGTGGAGGTTGACTGTGCAGAGCTCTGGAGAACACCGCTGGATTGCGTTACACCTTCCCCAGACCCTGCGACCTACCCATTACTTAATTTGTGAGTTACGCCATTAAATAAATATCCTTTTAACTACGTGGAGTGGCCAAAATAATTTCTCCAATAAACTGGGGTGTGGCTCAGTGGTAGAGCACCTGCCTAGAATCTGCCAATGAGAGGATGGAGGCGTGGTCCAGTGGTAGTGTGATTACTTAGAACTCTCTAGTGAGGGGTTGGGGATCTGGCTCAAGTACAGTGTGTGCCTAGTGTGCCCAAGACCCTGAGTTCCACCCCCAGAAACACAAAGCTCAAATCTTGTGTCAGAGAGTTAGTTTCTAAGTCTTCAGAGCTGGCTACAGCTTCTGCAGCTTGAGGGCTACTGGAAAAACCTTCCATTGCAAGAAGGAAGATTTCCAAAGGAACAAGCTACCCCAGGGCAGTCACCTCCTTTGAAGGATTCATGTTGCAGAGAAGGGACCATCCATCCATTAGAGAGGTTAACAATGGACAGGTTCTAAACACAGACCCTGTGGTTCTTTCTAGCACCAAGACTCTGCAGTGAACAAAGAGTATCTGCATGCTACCTGTGTCCACAGAGGCTGGAAGATGATGTCAGATTCTCTAGAACTGGAGTTACAGGCAGTTATGAGCCACCTAACATGGGTATCGGGAATTGAACTTAGGTCCTTTAGAAAAGTAGCAAGTGCTCTTAACCCCTGAGCCATTTCTCCAGGCCCTGTTTAACAATTTTAAGAAGCGGCGGGGGGGGGGGGATCTATAAGGTACTTGTCTTACAAGCACAAGGACCTAAGTTCAGTCCCCAGAAAAATGGGGGGTTGGAGTGCGCACCAGTAATCCCAGTGTTGGGGGGGTATGGAGACACAAGGCTCCCTGGGGCTCCCTGGCCAGCCAACCTTGCCAAAGGAGTGAGTTCCAGGCCAGTGAGAGATCCTGTCTCAAAATAAAGTGCACAGTGCCTGAGAAACAATACACAAGGTTGTTCTCTGGTCACCATATGCATGAGTGTACACACACACACACACACACACACACACACACACACACACACACAACCCATTCACAATCAAGGGCCTGGACCTGGCCAAGTCTGGCGGCATATAAGGGCAGGGCCTAGTTGATGAAATCTGGGTAATCCCAGCTCACTCATCCATCGAGTCTAAGCCTGGAGCTGGCAGGTGAATCCAGGCTGACTCAGAGTGGCCTCTTGACCTTGACTCATTGGGTCTGGGCCACCCTGCAACTGCCCCATTTCCTGGAAAAGGAAGAAAGTCCCACTGGGATTTTAAAGGCCACCCAGGCTGATGGCACAAGGTGTCCATCTACAGCTGCTTAGCAGAACTGTACTTCCTTGTGACACAGGGTGACCTAGAGGAAAGCTTGGCTTGGCAGACAATCCGCACATCCATGAGCATAGCCTCTCACACAAGCTTGCTTGCACACATCATCCACCCATTGGGGTCAGCACTCATGAACCCACTCAAAAACCCAAAATTGAGCTTTCTGGTACAGTGACACATGCCTATAACCTCAGCACAAAGGAAGTGGGCCTGGGCAGATTGCCTCAGCCACACAACCAGTTCAAGGCTAGCCTGGATTTCCTAGACTTCAATCAACAAACAACCTGGAACTTACACTTTACTCCTCACCCCAGCTCTGAAGTTTTGAATTAATCAGATCCAGGCAGGCTTCAAACTTATGATCCTTCTGCCTTGGCCTTACAAGTACCCAAGTGCTGCACAAACACACACACACACACACACACACACACACACACACACACACACATATGCTATATACATACATACATATGTACATACATACATTTGTGTTCCTAACTTGTTTCTAGCTCTTTCTAATCCCTGTGGAAAGCTGACTTTGTTTTCTTGATGATGAGCTGCCCCATGCATATGCCATGAATTAAAGCCTGAAGTTCCTTCTCTTTTCTATGAAGTATTTAACTACCTTCCTCCATTACTGTCTCTTCTACCTACAGCCAGGTCCTTTAGGACCATGATGTAGTACTTCTACTTAAGGCTTGTTTTTCATGGTAGTGAAGGAGGACCCTCCACCACCGAGCTGCAGAGCAGTCCCATATCATAACGATCCCTCACATTTTGAGCCTGGCTGTGATTTCCCCCTTGTTACTGCCCTTAATCCTTATAGCATCCCTCTGAAACAGAAATCAGCCTTCCCAGTTTCTCAGAAAATTAGGAATCGAACTACCTCAAGACCCAGCCATCCCACTCTTGGGCATATACCCAAGAAATTCTGATTCATACCATAAAGATACACATGCTCAGCTATGTTCATAGCAACACTATTTGTAATAGCCAGAACCTGGAAACAACCTAGATGCCTGTCAACAGAAGAGTGGATGAAAAAAATGTGGTACATATACACAATGGAGTACTACTCAGCAGAGAAAAACAATGACAGCATGAAATTTGCAGGCAAATGGATGGAACTAGAAAAAATCACCCTGAGTGAGGTAACCCAAACCCAGAAAGACAGTCATGGTATGTACTCACTCATAAGTGGATTCTAGATATAAAATAAAGAACAATCAGACCACAACCCATAGAACCATGGAGGCTATATATATATATAGCATGGAAGTCAGTAGGACGACTGTGGGTTATAATAAATTTCAGATTTACTCAATTATTGAAAAAAAATAGCCAAATGAATGGAAACACATGAACTATGAACCAAAGGCTGAGGGGCCCTCAGCTGGATCAGGCCCTCTGAATAGGTGAGACAGTTGATTGGCTTGATCTGTTTGGGAGGCAACTAGGCAGTGGGACCAAGTCCTGTGCTCATTGCATGAGTTGGCTGTTTGAAACCTGGAGCTTATGCAGGGACGCTTGGCTCAGCCTGGGAGGAGGGGACGGGACCTGCCTGGACTGAGTCTACCGGGTTGATCGCAGTCCTCGGGGGGAGGATTTGCCCTGGAGGAGGTGGGAATGGGGGGTGGGCTGGGGGTAAGAGAAGGGGGTGGGAGGGGGGAGAATAGGGGAACCCGTGGCTGATATGTAGAACTGAATGGTATTGTAAAATAAAATAAATAAAATTAAAAAAAAAAAAAAAAAAAAAAAGGCCGGGCGGTGGTGGCGCACGCCTTTAATCCCAGCACTCGGGAGGCAGAGGCAGGCGGATCTCTGTGAGTTCGAGGCCAGCCTGGACTACCAAGTGAGTCTCAGGAAAGGCGCAAAGCTACACAGAGAAACCCTGTCTCGAAAAACCAAAAAAAAAAAAAAAAAAAAAAGAAATCAGCCTTCCCTTTCATAGATGAAAAAAACTGGAGCTCTGATGGGATGGGGGATGTGGCTCAGTTGGTAAGGCACTCTTCCCTTAGCATTCATTAGACCTTGGGTTGGACTCCCGTCACTGCCTGAACACGACAGGATGGCAGTGCACTTCTGTGATCCTAGCAGTCGGGAGGTGGAGACAAGAGAATCTGGAGGTCAAGGTCATCCTCAACTACAGAGTGGGCTCAAGGCCAGCCTGGGTTACATGAAACTGGAGAGAGAGAGAGAGAGAGAGAGAGAGAGAGAGAGAGAGAGAGAGAGAGAGACAGAGAGACAGAGAGAGACAGAGAGACAGAGAGACAGAGAAGGAAAAGAGCCTGGCAGTGGTAGCAGCACACACCTTTAATCCCAGCACTCGGGAGGCAGAGCCAGGCAGATCTCTGTGAGTTTGAGGCCAGCCTGGTCTACAGAGCTGTGAGCCGCTTGACATGGGTGCTGGGAACCAAACTCAAGTCCTCTGGAAGAGCAGAAAGTGCTCTGAACTGCTGAGCTGTCTCTTCAGTCTCAGATGTTTTGTTTTGTTTTTCAAGACAGGGTTTCTCTGTGTAGCCCTGACTGTCCTGGATCTCATTCTTTGACCAGGCTGGCCTTGAACTCACAGAGATCTGCCTGGCTCTGCCTCCCGAATGCTGGGATTAAAGGCACCACCAACATCCAGCTATTTTAACATTTATAATGGGGCTGAAGAGAGAGCTCAGTTGTTAAAAGCACTGGCTGCTCTTGCAGAGGAACTGAGTTTAGTTCCCAGTACCCACATAGCAGCTCACAACCTCCTGTAACTCCAATTCCAGGGGATCCAGCGCCCTCTTCTGGCCTATTATGAGGGACCAGGCATGCACATGGTGCACATACATATGTGCAGGCATCCACACATACTCATAAAATTAAAAAATAATCTTAATTTTAAAAATCTTTTTTTAACCAGGTAGTAGTGGCACATGTCTTTAATTCCAGCACTTAGGAGGCAGAGGCAAGTGGATCTCTGAGTTAGAGGCCAGCCTGGTTTAGAGTGAATTTCCAGGGCAGCTAGAGTTACACAGAAAAACCCTTTCTCAAAAACAAAAACATTTTTTAAAAAATTAAAAAGCTGTAACATAAATATATCATTGTAATTTCTTTAGATAACAGCACAGATATATTCATTATAAATATGGACTTCAAAAAATATGGACTTTTCATATGTATGTATGTATGTATGTATGTATGTATTGTATTGTAAAAGAGGGTCTCACTGTGTAGCCCTGACTAGCCTGGAAGTATGTAGACCAGGCTAGCCTCAAACTCACAGAGAAACACCTGCTTCCCTGTCAGAAATGTGGAGTTTTCAAAACATAGAATCCTGTGCTCTGTCCTAGAGATTCCTGACCTCTGATTTTCAGAAGATCCCTAGAAAATTATGATTTAGCCAATTTTAGGGACCACTGTTACATCCAGTGTAGCTGAGGACTGAACTTTGAATTAAAAGGTATCCTGAATATCCTAGAGTCTGACATTCATTAAATCTGGTTTGTTTGTTTTACAGTGTGTGGTTCAAATCCAGGATCTCAGACCTGCTAGGCAAGTTCTCAAACCCTGAGCTATTTCCCAAGCCCTGACTTACATTGTAAAAATGAAAATCTGGGGACTGGAGAGATGTGGGTAAAGCGCTTGCCTCAAGATCATGAGGACCTGAGTTTGTTGGATCCCGCAGAATGCATGTAAAGCCAAACAAACACAGTAGCCCGTGTCTGTCATTCCAGCATTCCTAGGATGCAATGGGAGGCAGGGACAAATGAATCCTCAGAAGCTCATGGGCCAACTAGCCTGGTGTGCAGTGGTGAGCTCATGATGCTGTCTCAAGGAAGATGGAAAGGAAGGACTGATGAGGAGGTTGATCTCTGAGCTCAACATGCAAGCACACTGAGACGACTTGTTCTTGGTTGTCAACTTGACTACATCTGGAATGAACTACGATCCAGAAATGGAGGGCTCACCTGTGAGAGATTATTTTTGCTTGGTTTGAAGTGGGTGAACCCACTTCTAGTCTGGACCTTTGAAGTAAGGAGAGGCACACCTTTGATCTGGATCTTGAGGTGGGAAAGATGCACCTTTAACCTGGGCCTCACCTTCTGCTGGAAGACAATAGATAAAGATGTGGAAGAATAAAGGTCTTGCTCTCTGCCTGCTTGCTCTCGCCTTGCTAGCAAGTCCATTCCTTCACTGGCATTGGAGCCTACTTCTTCGGGGTCCCAGGGTACACTGAAGACCAGCTGAGACATTTAGCCTTGTGGACCAAGCAACTTCTGGATTCTTTGACTTTCCACTCATAGCCCGCCATTATAGGGTTAGTTGAACCATAGCCTGTAAGTGATTCTAATAAATCCGTGTGTGTGTGTGTGTGTGTGTGTGTGTGTGTGTGTGTGTGTGTGTGTAAGAGATTCATTTGATTAATCCTGCTACTCTAGAGAACCCTGACTAACACACACACATACATCCATAAACACACACAAATGAAAACTTACAGCCCAGAGAATGGAGTGGCTTACCCAAAGTCAACATCTGTGACTCCCATCTGCTACTGGTGTCAACAGAAACATTGCTTCAGGTCCTGACACACTTGTTTGCCAGCATAACTAAATCCTGATTGGCTCCTGTGAACTCCCCTACCTCCAAATTAATGCGCATGAGATATAGAGACATCTTAGAGATAAGACCAAAGTCTAGAGAGAGAAAGAATTTTCTCATATAGGTAGAAGAGTAGGGCGATGGTTCTCAACCTGTGGGTCCCAACCCCTTTGGCAACCCTCGGTCTCTAAAACTATTTGCATTACGATTTGTAACAGTAGCAAAATTACAGTTATGAATGAAGTAGCAACGAAAATAATTTTATGGTTGTGGTAGGGCGTGGGGGTCACCACCACTTGAGGAACTGTATTAAAGGGTCACAGCATTAGGAAGGTTGAGAACCACTGCTCTAGGGCTTGAACCAGTTCTGAGTTCAGGGTTGGTTCTAAGATCACAACTTCCTCCGGCCCCCATGGTGGTACTGCTGTGCTAGCCAGAGAGGAGCGCAGTAGAGACCCTCAGCCATGCCGGGGCCGGGGTCAGCTCCTGAAGGGTTTTCAGCAAGAGAGCGGTTTTCCTTCCTGAATCCTCATGGCCATGATTTGGTTTCCTCCTCCAGAACCAAAGCCTCCTCGTGGTCAAGTGCAAGCCGGAGTCAGAAGTCCAGCACATCACCAGCGAGTACTAGGAACTAACTAACTCCTCAGTGGGTTCTGCTCAGCGGATGAGAGGGCCTGCGTGGCCCTGACGGCTGTAAGGGCAGGTGTTACCCGGGTTGATGAGTAGAGCCTGGCGCCTGAGGAGCAGGCCAGCCCAGCCTGCAGGGCCTCTGTGGAGTCATTCATGGAGACCTGCAGGGGACGTGGAAACTTGCTTTGAAGAGGCCCAAAGCCAAACATATGAGGCGGGGAAAGAATTACAAACTACACATGATTTTTGTCCAAGGCTGAATGTGAGGCCGGAGGACTCTGGGCCGAGGAGCCATTGATGGTCGACCTTTCAAGGAGGAGGGGAGGCGTTCTTCCTGACTTCATCGGAGGAAGCCAATGTCATAAATGTGTCACAAACACTTTCACCTGTGTCCCTTCAGGGCTCACACAAACCTTGAATGGCAGATTCCATCATCCTTACTATGGAGATAAAGGAATACAGACTTCGGGGTGCCGGGCATCGGACCCAAGGCCTTCGATGTGCTGGGCATGTGTTTCACCAGAGAGGGCTGTCTCCAGGGATATAGATGTTTATCATCAGTCTTCCTACTTATGGGAAATACCAAGAGTTCAGGAACATCGAGGGCTTTTTATTCGACACTGTTTCAAGGTCATAGACTCATGTTTGGCAGAGTGTGGCTTTCTTTGGAATGTATTTGGGAGTGAGGGAGCAGAGAGAGGAAGTGAGCTGCTGTGGGATGTTGCACCCTGAGTGGCTCCAAGGGGTGACCTAACTAGGGTAATGGGGGATCAAGAAATGACAGACACACCAGAGGCAGAAACGCTGGGGTCGGGTGGCTTGGGCTCTCAGATGAAAGAATCACAGCACCCCAGGAGCTCAGTTTCTTATTTGTTTGTTTGTTTTCGACACAGGGTTTCTCTGTGTACTTTTGGAGCCTGTCCTGGATCCTGTTCTGTAGACCAGGCTGGCCTTGAATTTACAGAGATCCACCTGCTTCTGCCTCCCGAGTGCTGGGATTAAAGGCATGCGCCACTGCCGCCTGGCTCAGTTTCTTTATTATACAGAGTTGAACAGAGAGGACTGGTTATTACATACAGATACACAGGGAGGCGGGGTTATTACAGATAAACAGGGAGGCGGGGTTATTGCATACAGGTAAACAAGGAGGTGGGGTTATTACATACAGATAAACAGGGAGGTGGGGTTATTGCATACAGATAAACAGGGAGGTGGGGTTATTACATACAGATAAACAGGGAGGTGGGGTTATTACATACAGATAAACAGGGAGGTGGGGTTATTGCATACAGATAAACAAGGAGGTGGGGTTATTACATACAAGTAAACAGGGAGGCGGGGTTATTACATATAGGTAAACAGGGAGACGGGGTTATTACAGATAAACAGGGAGGCGGGGTTATTACATACAGATAAACAGGGAGGCGGGGTTACTGTTTACAGCTGAAGAAGGGGGCAGGTTTAGCTAATCAGGTAGGGGCTGTCTCTGTAGGGGAGCAGTCTTCAGTCCATAAACATCCTGGGGGAAAGGTCTGTGGGACATTTCCTGCACACACTGTCAACATTTGCACTCAGACCAGAGGAAGGCTTGGCCATCCCTCTGAGCTTCACCTGGGGAAGGCGTTGCCACTCCCATGGGGCTGAGGCATCGGTCCTTGGCATGGCTGTATCTGTGACAAACAATGCACTTGTTCCCTGTAGTGCATAGTTCTGAGCCCTCCAGCTACAGACTGTGTGTCCCATGTGGGCATGATATGAACGATTTTACTTGACCGCCGCCAGCTGACAAGAGCTCTGTGAGGTTGGGGGCGGGGAGGTAGTTATGAATGTCACTCGACATCAAATAAGGCCACCAAACCCCATTGCGTGTCAATCAGGATCCAGGCCCCTATCTCTCAAAAGTGCCGACATCCTGAGTGGTACACAGCTCTAGCTCAAGTCTCTCCTCTGCTGGCATGCAGGTATGCCCAGGTGGGTCCAGCAAGAAAAGGGCCACTGCAAGCACCTGTAGAAAACCCAGAGCTAAGAGGTCACCATCAAAGACACGAAGGCCAAGACGCCTTGAGGATGTGGAGCAGCTGGCTCTGAGGGGAGGGAAGAGCACAGCAGGAAGGTGGAAGTCAGGTCAAGAGCCACACTGAGCTGTCTGTCTCGAAACCGGGGGAGTGTGCCTTTTGCCAAAAGTCTTCCCCGCTTTTGATGATGAGTTGGGTAACACGAGTACCATGAAGAGAGGGAAGGGGAGACAACAGCTCCAGCTTATTTATCCAAAAATCCTCCTGTCTGTATGTGCGTGGTGGGGATATGTAAGCCTGTTTGCATGTGTGTAGATGCGCATATGTGTGCAAGGTGCATATAGATGCCCAAAGTTGATGTTGGTGTCTTCCTTGATCCCTGTACACTCTGTTTACTGAGACATGGTCTCCTGATGAGCCTGGAACTCGCCGATTTGGCTATTGTAGCTAGCCAGCTTACTCCAGATAGTCCACTTCCACACCTCAAGTGCAAGCAGTCACCATGCCTGTTTGCCTACCTGCCTGGCTTTTTTCTTTTCTTCTCTCTTTCTCTCTCTCTGTCTCTCTCTCTCTCTCTCTCTCTGTTTTTTTTTTTTTTTTTTTTTTTTTGGTCAGGGTTTCTCTGTGTAACAGCCCTGCCTGTCCTAGAACTCAATTTATAGACCAGGCTGGCCTCAAACTTGCAGAGATCCGCCTGCCTCTGCCTCCTGAGTGCTGATATTAAAGGCCTGTGCCACCACCACCCAGCTTCTGCCTGGCTTTTTTAGTGTGGGGTTTTAGAAATCTGAAGTGTGGTCCTCAAGCTTGAAAAACAAATGTTTTATCTACTGAGCCCGTTCCCCAAACCCTATCACCTTTTCCCCTAGGTGTGTATGACCTCCAAGTCAGGCAATTATCTATATTATTCCTTTGTGTCTTTCCGACATGGCTCTCCCCTCTTCTCACAGCAGACAGGCCTCATGTTTTGTTTTCAACAGGAACTAGCTATGCCTCAAAACTCGCTATCCTCCTGCCTTATCCCCCCACAGGCTGGGATTATAGACTTGTGACACTCTACCTGGTTTCAGTCTTTACCCCACGAGATGTCAGACAGAACCAAGGGTTGGAATGGTTCTTAAAATCAGCCATTTCATCCAACTCCCTGACACCTTTTTCCCAGAGAAGGAATCCGAGTCACTGTCCTCTGCTCAGAAAAGGCAGCATCCACCCAGCTCCCCCATGCAAGGCTCATCCACTTATACCTGGGCAAGAGGTGGACGCTGTAGCCAGGATGCCCTGTCCAGGACTCCCTGAACTCTGAACTTCAAAATCGCTTCGATCCTCAGCTACATCTGTTCTCTTCTTCCCCTCAGATGAAGGAAAGGGCTGAAGAGTGGCACGTGGCAACAGTCAAGATGCTGGGCAAAGCCAGAACCATGTGACCAGGGAGTCCGTGTTAATGGCATGATGACACAGCTCAGTGTTGGTGTTGGGACGGGACGGACTGGTCCAGCCACTTTTGCTGATGGGATTAGAAGAGAAGCTATCAGTGATGTTAGGCATTTCTTTTTCTTTATTTTTTCCTTTTCTTTCTTTCTTTTTCTTTTTCTTTTCTTTTCTTTTCTTTTCTTTTTTTTGAGACAGAGTTTTTCTGTGTATCCCTGGCTGTCCTGGATCTTGCTCTATAGACCAGGCTGGCCTCGAACTCACAGAGATCCACCTGCCTCTGGACCCCCACCCCACCCCCGAGTGCTGGGGCTAAAGACGTGTGCCACCACACCTGGCTGATGTTAGGTATTTCTATATGAGAAGTTGAAACTGTGTCAGGAAATTGGTCTTACAGACAGAGCAGGACCACGAGACGACCCAGCACATGTGGGAGCTGTCGATCAAAGAGGCGGTGAGTGTCCACACCTCCTTCCTTAGCTGTCCCCAGCACTTGCTCCAGCCTCGGTTCAAACGAGCCCCACTGAAAGGAAGGACCAAGAGTGAGTCTAGAGACAACTCTCCTGAGCTTAGTGCCCTTGGCACCTTGTTCTCCTCAACATCACAGGAAACAAATCCATTAAAAATGGTTGGCAGAGCCGGAGAGATGGCTCAGCAGTTAAGAGCACTGGCTGCTCTTCCAGAGGACCCGGGTTCAATTCCCAGAATCCACATGGTGATTCACACCTGTCTGTAACTCCAGTTCCAGGAGACGTGACACCCTCACACCAATGCACATAAAATAAAATGTTTAAAAAAGTGGGTTGGGGGGTGGTTTGGGGGGTGAGAGGGGGGTGGACTGACAAGATGGCTTGGTAGGTAAAGGCACTTGCTGCCAAGCCTAATACCAGTTAGTTTCCAGCCCACATGGTGGAAGAAGACAGCCAACTCCCACAAGTGGTCCTCTGACCTCCGTATACATGCCATGATATTCACACAGAAATTAATTGATTCAGATAGACTCCCCACCTTCGCTAAGTCTCCCTCACTCTGGCTCAAGGTGATACCGATCTCGACAGCAGTTCTGGAGAGGAAGAACACATGAAGGCGGGAAATGGAGTCTGCCTTGATACTTGTTCCTGTTCAGAGCACAAGCCAGAAAGAGTCGGGTGCTGGAGAATAAAGACAGCTGTGGGGAGGGGGAACTAATTCCCAGACACTGGAGTAGTTAAATGGTGTGCGGTTGTACTGATGATTCTGTTCTAGTTGACAGCCTATATGTTCTTGTCAAGGACAGAATATGTGGTTCACCGCTGTGACCTGGATGTCGTGAAATAATTCCTCAGGGTGACAGCCATACACCTGTCCTAATATGGCATAATAAAAGAAACATGAAAAACAACTAGAGCTCGCTTTATTGATTTATTGTTTTTTGGTTTTGGATAAAGTCTCACTGTGAAGACCAGGTTGACCAATAGAACTCTCTACGTAGCTCAGGCTGCCCTTGATATAAAAAAAGAAATATCTTCCTGCCTCAGGCTCGTGAGTGATGGGGTGACAGGTGTGTACCCAACCACACTCAGCTCCAGAGCTCTTTGTTTGTTTGTTTGTTTGTTTGTTTGTTTGATTTTTTGAGACGGGATCTCATTGTATGACCTGGATAGTCCTGGAACTCACTTTGTAGGCCAGACTGGCCCAAAACTCACAGAGATCCACCTCCCTCTGCCACCTGAGTGCTGGGATTGAATGAATGCACCACCACCCCTAGCTTTAGGGCTCTTTAAAAGAAAAAATGTGTGAGTTTGCAGATATGAATGCAGGTGTTCAAGAAGGCCAGAGGCATCTAATCCCCTGGAACTGGAGTTACAGGTAATTGTGAGGGATGTGGATCTGGGACTTGAACTTGGGTCATCTGTAAGAACAGTTAATGCTACTGAGCCATTGCTTCAGCCCCTAGAGATTTTTGGTTGTTGTTGTTTGTTTGTTTGTTTTGACATTGGATCTCACTATGTAGCCCTAAGCTACATAAGGAGTTCAAAGCAAGCCTGGGCTAAAGGAAGCCCCTAGGGGGTGGTTCTAGTCTCTCAGGACAGCTAGAGGGAATTTGTTGCTATCTCTGGACCAAATGTGTAAACACCGCCCTCTGGTGGTCAGGGTCTCTACTGCTGTATGTGAGACCTTCCTGACGGACCAAATCACAGACCCTTAGAAAAAAGCAGCCAACTAGAGAGTCTGTAAAATTCTTGGGGGAAAAAAAAAGATAGTAACACATTTCTACTTGATGCATAGTGGTGGGGGTGGAGCAGCTCATTCTAGTTTGGACTGGTGATCAGGGTCAGACAGTTCCATTTAATGCCATCAGAGCAGATCACACTGTATCGGGCCTTTATTCTAACATCCATATTTATGATCATCTAAGTCTAATCCACACACATTTAAGTTACATACAAGTTCCATTTACCCAAGAGTGTTGGAAGGGTTTCCTCGACTATGAAATAAGGGTAATGCAGAATCTGCCTCATAGGAATGTGCAGTATATATTTGCATCTATATGTACATGCATTGCAAGAGTGTGTGTGTGTGTGTGTGTGTGTGCGCGCGCGCGTGCGCGCGCGCATGTGCGCGCCTGTGAGCATGCACATGCGCACTCATGCATGCTAGTACCACAGCATATGTGTGAGGTCAGAGGACAATGTATAGGAATCTGTTCCCTCTTGCTGCCGTGTGGATTCTAGGAGATTGAACTGAGGTCTGTGTCAGCACACATGTGGAGGTCAAAAGACAATTTGCAGGAAGCAGTTCTCTCCTTCTACCACATGAGTTCAGGGACTGAATTCAGGCCATCAAGCTTAGAGGTAAATGCTTTTATTCACTGAGCCATCTTGCCAGCCCCTAACATTTTAAACATTACTTTGGGAATTGGGGGGGGGGGAGGGATAGTGCACATGCCATGGCATGTGTATGCATGTTAGAGGGCCACTTTCAGAAATCAGTTCTCTCCGACCATGTGGGGTCAGGGATCAAACTCAGTTGTCAGGCTTGGCAGGAAGTGCCTACCTATGGTGGTATTTTATTTGTACTGAAATGTGATTTTAATTGTATGTTAATAAATAAAGTTGCCTGGGGGTCAGAGCTAATAGAGCCATAGCAGAGCTGGGCATTCGTGGCACACGCCTTTGATCCCAGCACTTGGTAGGAAGAGCTAGGTAGATCTCTGTGTGTTCAAGGATACAGCCAGCATTGGAGACACACGCCTTTAATCTCAATACTAACCATAGAAGACCTGGAAGTCTATACAGACAGGCAGTGATGAAGCAGTCATGTGTTTGGGTTTACAACCAATGAGAAGGCAGAACAGAAAGACTATATAAAGACAAACACACAGGAAGTAGCTCTCTTTCGGAGAGGTCTCTTGGCTGAAGAGGCTAGCTGCAGCAGGCGGTAAGTCCCTTAGCTCTGATCTCTTGGCTTTCTTCTTTGCATTGGTTCTGTGTTTCTTATTTAATAAGACGGTTGGTTACATCTACACCTACCCACTGAGCTACCTCACCAGCCCCCAACTTGGTTTTTGTTTGTTTGTTTGTTTGTTTGACAGGGTCTCACTATGCAGCCTTGGCTGGTCTGGAGCTCACTATGTAGACCAGACTGGCTTTGAACTCAGAGACCTCCCTGCTTCTGGTTCCTGAGTGCTGGGATTAAAGGCGTCACCACCACACCTGGCCTTAGTTTTCATTGTGAGCAAGGTCTCTTCTCACTGGCTGGGAACTTGTCAATCAGAGGAGACTGACTGGCCAGTGAGCCTCGGGAGTCACCGGTCTCTTCCTGCCCAGTGATGGAGTTACCAGCATGCTCCATCGTGCCTCACATTTTTTTCTGGGGGTCACACCCAGCTCTTCATATCTGCATAGCAAATCCTTTAGGGACTGGACTATGTCACCAGCCCAGAATGAGAAGTTTAAATAACTTAGCATGGAAGCCATTTTACATGACAATTAGAAATTTGTCATCTATCTTCAAATGTTTCATAGAACTTCAACATTTTGGTTCCCAAAGGAAGTGTAGCTAGAGTTTTCTTGCCTGGCCCACAGTCAGGACAAATCTCTCTCACCCGCCAGTCCCACAGCTGCTCAGACCCAACCAAGTAAACACAGAGACTTATTTTGCTTACAAACTGTGTGGCTGTGGCAGGCTTCTTGCTAACTGTTCTTATATCTTAAATTAACCCATTTCCACACATCTATATCTTGCCACGTGGCTCGTGGCTTGTGGCTTACCGGCATCTTCACATGCAGCTTGTCCTGGTGACGGCTGGCAGTGACTCCTTCTGCCTTCCTGTTCTTTCTTTTCTCCTCTCTGTTAGTCCCGCCTATACTTCCTGCCTAGCCACGGGGCAATTAGTGTTTTATTTACTAACCAATCAGAGCAACACATTTGCCATACAGAACATCCCACAGCAAGGAAGCCTCAGCCAGGCTCCTCACTCTAGTAGCTGACAGTTGCAGGACTTTTGCTGGAGAAATCCCAGGATGGTCCATGAGAACTTAGCATCCTTGTTTTCAGGAATTGGTCCATCTATATTCTCCCCACACTCTACAAATTCTAAACAGCCCCTTGCTTTGCAGTGGGACATGGTCCACATGAACAGAGGCTCAGTGGCTTGGCCAAGTTCTAACTCTGCAGAAGGTCCAATTCCCAGCACCCTCATGGCAGCTCACAGCCATCTGCCACTCCAGTCCAAGGGCATCTAGTGCCATCTGTGGTGATATTTTATTTGTGCTGAAATGTGGTGATATTTTATTTGTACTTTGATAAATAAAGCTTGCCTGAAGATCAGGGGGAAAAGGCCAGTCATTTTGAGTAAACAAAGTCAGGCAGCACAGGCCCTTAATCCATCACTTAGTCGGCAGGGTCTGTGTGTTCAAGGCCATACGAGGGAACAGAGCCAAGCATGGTGATACACACCTTTAATCCCAGTACCAACCATAGAGACATGGAGGTCTGTATAGACAGACAGTGACAAGGAAGTGAGATGTCTGGGCTAAGAGACAATGAGAGGGCAGAAAAGCAAGGCATTTATAAAGTAGCTTTATAAATGTGACACCTTTATAAAGGTGTGGGTAGATAGGAAGTAGCTCACATTTGGAAGCTGCAGAGCTGGTGAGGTAAGATTAGCTGGTGACTTTTCCTATTTCCCTGATCTCTAAGGTTTTCACCCCTCCATGTTTTTTATTTAATAAGACCATTTAGAAATTCATCTACATTTGGTGTCCAACTGAGGGGCAGAATTTCACAAAAAAAGTCACTTGCCTGTGGCCTTGTGGGACCCAGCTCCACCAGAGCTGAATGCTGTACACAGCCCGAGCTGTGAGCGGCTGGAGCTGCATGTTGCTGAAACACTTGTGGCTTACAGAGCCCCTGGCCCCGGGCCTGGTTGCATGACTCAGGCCTGAGCACGTGGCTGGAATCTCTTTGGTGTTCTCTCTCCTGGTGGGTGGTGGGCTCCCCACCCCCACCCCCTCTGGATTTCCATCTCAGACTGCCACCACACTAGGTAGCTGCTTTGAAATTTCCTCAGACTTCTACTGTTCTTGTACACAGTCAACAGATTTGGTAAGTCAATTAAGATATCTTAAAGGGTGAAATAAGTTAAAAGAGAATTTTTTCCCACATTAAAAAAATGGGAAATATTTTTACAAGGAAAGGAATTTGGTTTCTGTTTGATAACATATTAGACAGTCTGAAAATGGAACAATTAAATGAGAGGATAATTAATGTTGATGGGATGTACATAACATCAATTATGAATATTATTTGTTTAATCATCTTTATTTTAGTATTTAAAGGGTTGGTCAACTTAAGTGCCAAGATAAGAGCATTGGAAAAGCTTGTTAAAATGAATCATAGAGAAATTTAGACCCAGACAGGAGAATTTAAAGGTGAAATTATTTCAGGATTGAATTACATGGTTACAGAAAGACAGCCTGTTTTCAAACAACCAAACTTAATCTATCCAGTAACCTTACAGGAACTACCTGCTCAAGGACATGTACAAGCTAATTGGACTCCAGTGGAAATGTTAGATTTAAGGAGATTTAAAGAAGCTATAGTCTCATATGGTATACATTCTCCATTTATAAACCAGATGTTAAACTTGTGGTCAACTTGTAATAGAATTGTCCCTCAGTACTGGGAAGAATTAATTATAGCTGTCCTAGAGGCTGGGGCACAATTACAGTGGAGAACATGGTTCAAAGAGGAGGCTAAAACAATAGAGCAACAATGTAGGACTGGAGGTGTGGAAATTTCCCAGGATCAGCTTCTTGGAAAAGGCAAATATGCTGATATATGAAGACTGCCACACCAACTCCAGTGTTGTCCGTGTGACATAAACAATTATGTCAATAATAGTGGACGGGAGATACATGTCCCACGTGACTAAGCTCCCTGGAGGTGCCTGGCAGAGTGCCTGTGTTATGCCTCCTTCTTGAAGGAGACATGCTTCACAAATCATGAGCTCTCTGGGCTATGGGTTCTGTATAGCTGCTTTTCTGATAATGTTCTAATTAATCTATAAAACACAGCCAAAATTAATGAATGCTTGGGTTGTGAACTATGGAGGAAAGGGGAAGCTGGACATGGACCTTATTTAGATATAGCGGAATGAGCTATTCCTTAAAGACCTCAAGCCACTAGATAATAGAAAGTATAATAGTTCAGGCACTTCTAGGGAACACTCACCCACTAGGAATCCTTTAGGAATCCCAACAAAAAGTGATTTATGGCAGAAAACGTTATCTCATAGGAGGTAGATGGTGGGCCCTTCCATTGAGGAAGTTCAATATGGGAAACTTAAGGACTACAGCAGAACCCCTTCCCCTTACAGGAGTAAAAGTACAAGAGTCCATATTCCAGCAGGTAAAAAGGTTTTATATATGTGATAAAAGAACTGAAGAAAGACTTAGGGAGGATCTGCAACATCCAAATTGGCTAAGTGGGTCATGAGAACCAGAAAAGTAGAAGTGCATACTAAACTAGAGAGCGGCTGAGATAAGATAAGGGACACAGCCGCAACCGCAAAGAAGCCTTCACAAGTCTAGGAACTGTACTAAGTTTAAAAAACATAGACTGCTCTTTGGGTCATAAAGTTCTTGTGAGTGAAGAAATATGTCTAGTGCTGATTAATAACTGTGTGCTTGATGTTTTTTAAAGATGATGTAATTGAAGTATTGTCAAGCTCTTGTTGTTCCCTGTATGACTTGATAGTTTTCTTTTCTGTACATAAACTACTGATTTGCAAAAGTAAAATTACAACAGATTCAAACCACTTCTGATTGTGTTGTCTGTTTGTCATTTGCTGAATCCTTGTCTTCCTGACTACCCAAGCTCTGGTCCCCCGATGGTCGTGGTACCCTCAATGGGCCAGTCTGTGGCAGAAGACAATGTTTATATGATAACCAAGCCTTAATTCTATGTTGCATGGCAGCCATGAATGCATGGGACAGAATTGAGGAGGCAGGAAAGAAAATTGATTCATTTACAAAAGTTATACATGACCCCAGAGAATCCTTCATAGATTTCCTACAAAGGCTGTCTTCAGCAGTAAATAGAATGATATCAAATTCAGAAGCTAGCTAGATAATAATTGAATCTTTGGCTTTTGAGAACACAAATGCAGCATGCAAAAGAATAATCAGGCCATTAAAGGCAAGATCAGCACCCTTGGAGGAATGGATCATGGACACAATTAGTATTGAGTCTCATGACCATGATGGTATGTGGATAGGAGAGGTAATTTCAAAAGCTTTGAGGAAAAATAATGTCAAATGTTTTGGTTGTGGTAAACAAGGTCATTTGAAAAGGGACTGTAAACAGGGCATTCCTAAAAAGGATGTTTATTCAAGAATCAATGGCAGCCGGCGGTGGGTGGTGGTGGTGGTGGTGGTGGTGGTGGTGGTGGTGGTGGTGGTGGTGCACGCCTTTAATCCCAGCACTCGGGAGGCAGAGGCAGGTGGATCTCTGTGAGTTCAAGGCCAACCTGGTCTACAGAGTGAGTTCCAGGACAGGCTCCAAAGCTGCACAGAGAAACCCTGTCTCAAAAAACAAACAAACAAACAAACAAAAAGAATAAATGGCAAGAGAATGCCCCTCCCTTCTGGATTATGCAGAAGGTGTGGTAAGAGTCAACATTGGACCAAGAATGTAGATCAACAAGAGACAGACAACGTCTTTGCCTCTGCCCTCAGGAAATTCCCAGAAGGGCTTCATGCAGGCCCCCACAGCAAATTCAGTTCAGACCTTTCCTGCCATCGTAGAAGAAACCCCTTCTCAGAGCAATTAAATAGCCAAATGCCTATTGGAATAAACCAGGCTGCTCTGGGTGATAAAACATCTGTAGCAGAGAGAATAGAAAATTCAGGAGAAACCATCAAGTGAATTTTTTGGCAAACTTCTATAAGTGAACAAAGACCAAAATTAAAAATACGAATAAATGACATTCTCTTGAAAGGTTTATTAGACACAGGTGCAGATGTTACAATAATTGCACCAGAATTTTGGCATCCAAATTGGCCTCTTCAGGAAGTAAATGTTCAGCTATTAGGGATTGGAACATTATCTCAAGTGAAACAGTGCAAGATGGCTCGAATGTATAGGTCCAGAAGGACAGAGAGGAAAATTAAAGCCATATGTGGCTAATATAGCCATGAATTTATGAGTCATGACCTATTATAACAATGGAATACTCAGATTAACATTCCTCCAACCTCAGAGACAAACCATAAACTAACACTTTTCTGAGATAAATATTAGGAGGTATTATTATTATTATTATTATTATTATTTAGACAAAGTTTCTCTCTGTAGCTTTGCACCTTTCCTGGAACTCACTCTGTAGCCCAGGCTGGCCTCGAACTCACAGAGATCCGCCTGCCTCTGCCTTCCAAGTGCTGGGATTAAAGGCGTGGCACCACCACTGCCCAGCTAACACTTAGGAGGTATTATTATTATAAAGAATGGTCACCGGCCACCCAGATTGTACAAGGTCAAGGCACAACAACTACTGATCTTTCAAAGACACCAACAGCTCGACCTTTAAAATGGTTAACAGACAAGCCTGTATGGGTTCAGCAATGGCCTTTAACAACAAAGAAACTGCAGGCTTTAGAAGAGCTGGTACAAGAGCAGTTAAATGTTCAACAACCATCTTCTGACCTCCATGAGCAATGTACACACATGTGCAGACATACATTTGGGGAAAAAACATCCATACATATGAAATAAAAATAAAAAAATGTAAAAAAATCAAAATTCTCTGTAATGTGAGATGAGGCAATGTTCCTGCCTTACTATCTATTAAGAAAGAAAGAAAGAAAGAAAGAAAGAAAGAAAGAAAGAAAGAAAGAAAGAAAGACTCCCAGATGGTATTACACACCTGTAATCCCAGCTACTGGAGAGGCTGAGTTAGGAAGATGACAAGTTCAAGGCCTACCTGGGCAACTTGGAAAGACTCTGTCCCAAAACTATTTAAAATTTATTTTATTTTTGGTTTTTCAAGACAGAATTTCTCTGTGTAGCTCTAGCTGTCCTAAAACTCTGTCTGTAGACCAGGTTGGCCTCAAACTCAGAGATCCACCTACCTCCGCCTCCAAAGTGCTGGGATTAAAGGTGTGCACCACCACTGCCCAGCTCCAAAATTTTTTAAAAAAGGGGTTCATATATATAACTCAATGGTAGAATGTTTGCCTAGCATATGCACAATTCTGGGTCCTTAGCACCACACACATACAAAGGAAGCAGGAGGCAAAGGCAGGCGGAACTCTGTGAGTTTGAGGCCAGGCTGGTCTACAGAGAAAGTTCCAGGACAGTCAGGGCTACACAGAGAAACTCTGTCTTGGAAAAACAAAGATGGGGGAAGGGGGCAGTGAGATGTCTCAGCAGTTAAAGGGACTTTAAACCCAGCCCAGCTTCCTGAGCTGAATGCCAGAAACACACAAAACCTTAGGGTCCTCTGATCTCCACATAGGTGCCATGGCATGCATGTGCCCCCACCCCATGTAACAAATAAAATGGGATAAATTTTTAAAATATGTATTTACTTTTTATGGTTATGGGTGTCTTGCCTGGGAATGTCTGTGCTCCACATGCATGCAGTACCCACAGAAGCCAGAAGAGGGCATCAGATCCCTGGAACTACAGTTACAGATCATTGTGAGCAACCATGTAGGTTCTAGGAATCGAATCTGGGTCCTCTGGAAGGTGCTCTTAACTCAGGTCTGCTGGAACATGCTCTTAACCACTGAGCCACCTTTCCATCATTGATGTTTCATATTGATTGTCAACTTGACCTGCTCTAGAATCAACCAAGAGATAAGCCTCTGAACACATCCGGTGAGAAAAGTTTCGCAACTGTGTTCATTAAGATGGGAATTCCACTCCAAATGTGAATGGCACCATTCGGAGGGCTTGAATATAAAGGAGAATTCGAGCTGAGCACCAGCATTCATGTCTCTCTGCTTCCTGACCAGATGAAGGTGAACAGTTCCTGCCGCCCGCCATGCCTTCCCCACCACAACGGACTGCACCCTCGGAATGTGAGCTGAAGCGAAACCTTCTTCCTTAAGTTACTTTCCTCGGGCATTTTGTCAGGGCAATGAGGAAAGTAACTCAATACACAAAGTATAATCTCCGACCTTGGAAAACCAACGACGGTGACAGTGTTCTCCACAACAGGAGTCAGGGCACTGACTGCACATTCTGCAGAGAAAATGGGCCAAAGACTATTCAGAGGGTTTTTCTGTGTCCAGAGCTAGGTTTAAAGGCTGCAAATTCATATCCACAGTTGCCTGTTCCTTTCTTAATTTCCCCTTCTTTTTTCTGGGAACCAATTGTGAATCCCCGTAGGGAACCCAGGAGGTTCTGGGACGTCCTTATGCAGCACACTCGTGGGTGTTGCTAAGACTGAGGAAATGATCACAAAACCTCCCCAGCCTCCCACTCACAATCTACCAGGAAACCAGGCTGGAGGTATGTTGTTTAAAAAAAAAAAAAAAAAAAAAAAAAAAAAAAAAAAAAAACCATTCTGAGTTGGAGCTGAATCAAAGAGAACCAGCTAGCTAGCAATGATCAGAGGCAGATTTGTGGCTGTTGCTCTGTTTTGTTTAGTTTTGAAGACAGGGTCTCATGCTACCAAGTCTCAACCTCCTCCTTATGAAGACCTTGAACTCCTAGTCCTCCAGCCTTCCACAACGCCTGGTTTAATGAGGTGCTGGGGATGGAACTCCGGGTTCCACAAGCACTCTACCAAGAGAACGACACTCCCAGTTCACCAAGAACTACACTGTAGCTTAGGCTAATAAAACAAAACAAAATCTGATCTGGGAGCTGGGCTTGGGGAATAATAGCTCCTTTTGTAAGGTGTTCACCGCGGGAACGTGAAGCCTGAATTCTACCACCAGAACCCAGGTAAAACAGGCGGGGGCAATGATGCATGCTTATGATCCCAGCACTGGGGAGGCAGAGACCCGAGGATCCCTGGGGCTTGCTGGCCTTTAGTCTAGCTGGAACTGGTGAGCTCCAGGTCTAGGGAGAGACCCTGCCTCAATAAATAAAGTGGAGAGAGATTGAGGAAAACACATGTTATCAACTTTGGGCTTCCACAGTCATGTTCACCCGTGCATACATACATGTAAACATATACACATATAAACATATACACACATACACCCTACACATAGACAATCATCCCCACCCCACCGGTAGCAACCAGCTCCTCCCCTTGGAAGCACTGAAGGAAACCCCTGTCATCGAGCAGACAGACACTCTGGAGCTGCATGCTTCCTGGGACCCAGGTGCTCCCTTGCAGTATATCCACTCTGTACCTTTTTGCTTTGCCTCTGAATAAAACCCCTCGCTACTGTACTCATTTGTACACCTACTCGACTCTTTGAACAGATACCAGGAACTTGGAAACACTTGATTTAGACAAAGACCTCTGAGAACAGTGGAAGCCTAGAACCGGTGAGAGGACTTATAGCAGATACGGTTTGAATGAGAAATACCTCCCACACACACACACACACAGACACACCAAAGGCGCGTGCACTGGAACACTCAGTCCCCAGTTGGTGGTGCTGTTTGGGGGAGGTTGTGGAACCTTTAGGAGGTGGAGCTTTGCTGGAAAAAAATGTCACTGGGGGTGTGTCCTGAGGGTTTATAGCCTTGTCCCACTTTCTGCTCTCTCTCTCTCTCTCTCTCTCTCTCTCTCTCTCTCTCTCTCTCTCTCTGTCTTTCTCTCTCTGTCTCTCTCTCTCTGTCTCCCTCCCTCCCTCCCTCCCTCCCTCCCTCCCTCTCTCTCTCTCTCTCTCTCTCTCTCTCTCTCTCTCTCTCTCTCTCTCTCTCTCCCTCTCTCTCTCTCCTGATTGATCAGCCAGCTTCCCGCTCCTGCTACTGTCACCGTGCCATGCCTCCCTCTCCACGCCACACCTCCCCTCCGCGCCACGCCTACCCCACCATTAATGCACTTTCCCTCTGGAACCACAGGCTAAAATAAACCTTTTCCTCCTTAAGTCGCTTTTAGTCATGCTATTTTATCACAGTGACAGAGAGGGTGTGTGTGGAGGGAAGTTCTTAGCCTCGGCAGGAGCTAACGTTCAGGTGCAGCAGCCAACCAGGAACCATAATGCTCATGAGCAATTTTACACAGTGCTCTTACAGAAATAATCATCAGACTTGAAATTTCCCAGCCAGGCAGTGGTGGCGCATGCCTTTAATCCCAGCACTCGGGAGGCAGAGGCAGGAGGATCTCTCTGAGTGTGAGACCAGCCAGGTATATGGAGTGAGTTCCAGGACAGCCAGGGTTACACAGAGAAACCCTGTCTTGAAAAAAACAAACTTTAAACTTCCCATCATGTTCAACTTGTTGCATTTTTCCCCCCGTTTTTTTTTTTTTTTTTTTTTTTTTTTTTTTGGTTTTTCGTGACAGGGTTTCTTTGTGTAGCTTTGCGCCTTTCCTGGAACTCACTTGGTAGCCCAGGCTGGCCTCGAACTCACAGAGATCCGCCTGCCTCTGCCTCCCGAGTGCTGGGATTAAAGGCGTGCGCCGCCGCCGCCGCCGCCGCCGCCGCCGCCGCCGCCGCCGCCGCCGCCGCCGCCGCCGCCGCCGCCGCCGCCGCCGCCGCCACCACCACCACCACCACCCGGCTCCCCCTGGTTTTTTTGAGACAGGGTTTCTCTGTGTAGTTTTGGTGCCTGTCCTGGATCTTGCTCTGTAGATCAGGATGGCCTCGAACTCACAGAGAGATCTGCTTGGCTCTGCCTCCTGAGTGCTGGGATTAAAGGCGTGTGCCACCACCGCCCGGCTGACACTTGTATTTTGATTTACTCCTCCAGCCAAGAAGTCACTGGATGGCTGCTAGTGTCTTACAATTCAAAAGGGAAATTTCATGTTTTTGAACACTTGGTTCCCAGCTGCTGTTTTTCATGGCTTCATTTTTAAAAGATTTTAAATGTTTATTTGTGTATGTGTGTTTCTGTGTGTGTGTGTGTGTGTGTGTGTGTGTGTGTGTGTGTGTATTAGAGAGAGGTGTGTGAAGTGCCCAAGGAGGCCAGAAGAGGGCATTGGAAGCCTGGGGATTCGAGTTCCAGGCACCTCAGTTGCCCACTGTAGATGCTGAGAACTAAACAGACCCGGGTCCTCTGGAAGAACAACAGATGTGCTTAACCACGGAGCCATCTCTGCAGCCCCTCATGGTGCTATTTGGAAAGGTTGTGGAACCTTTGGGACATCAGACCTAGCAGGTGGATGAGGTTAGCGGGGCAGGCCATGGAGGCTCTATGCACCTGTTTCTGGCTTGCTCTCTCTGCTTCCTACCTGATGCAGAGATCTCTCTGTCTCTGTCTGTCCCCCGTCTATGGGCCTGGATGCTCCTACCCCACTTCCCCACCATCATGGACTGAAACCCTACACCAAAATCAACTTTCCCCTCTAAGTGGTTTCTGCCAAGTTGAACACATTGACAAGAAATGAATACAATCGCCATTTGAGAATGTGATATGTCTAGAAGATCATAAAAACATGCATATAAGACCAGGTGTTGGCGGTGCACACCTTTAATCCCAGCACTCGGGAGGCAGAGGCAGGTGCATCTCTGTGAGCTCGAGGCCAGCCTGGGCTACCAAGTGAGTTCCAGGACAGCCACAGCTGTTACATATGGAAACTCTGTCCGCTCCCCCCCCCCCAAAAAAAAACCCACCAAAAATGCATATAACACAAAATCATACTATATATACAATTAGAACTACAGTTCTTCCAGGTGAATCCAACCTTTAAAAAAAATTATTCTTCTTTTTCATGTAGTATATATGTGTGTGTGTACACAGGTTACTCCACATGTCATGCAGTACCAGAAGAGACCAGAAGAGGGCGTGCGATGCCCTGGCGCCAGGCTTACAGACTATAAGGGACCATTCAATTTGGTTTCTGGGAACAGAACCTCTGTTCTCTTAAAGAGAAGCAAGAACTCTAAAATCACTGAGCCATCTCTTAGCCCCTGATCCATCCTCCCCCTCCACCTGCCACGCTCCCATTTTTTGTTTGTTTGTTTGTTTGTTTGTGTTTTTCGAGACAGGGCTTCTCTGTAACAGACCTGGCTGTCCTAGAACTCACTCTGTAGACTAGGCTGGCCTTGAACTCACAGAGATCCACCTGCCTCTGTCTCCCAAGTGCTAAGATTAAAAACGTGTGCTACCACTGCCTGGCTCCTGATCCATTCTTGAAAACAAGCTCACTCAAGAGTCAAGCTGGGCATGGTGACACTTGCTTATGATCCCAGCCCTCTGCGGATAAAGACAGGAGAATCAGAGAATCAGAGAATCTTGGCTATGCAGGAGACTTGAGGCCAATCTGAGCTACATGAGACCCTGTCTCAACCTCCTCCTTAACAAACAGCAACAACAATAAAATAGCCTATACTGTGTTATTTATTTGAGAAACGGAGAATGTATTCCCACCCTGCCCCAAAAGCCAATCTTTCTAATCATTGCTAGAGCCCTTCACCACTTCCAAAATAATCTCCCAAACCATTCTACATAATATAAACATTTGAACAGTAATTACTCAATTAGGACCTAATGAACCCCATAATGATTATGTTTGTGAGCAGCCTATGATGATAGGCACTCTACTGAGTGATAATTACATATTCCTGCAGGATATAGTGGCTCATGTCTAGAATCCAAGCACTAGGGAGGATAAAATGGCAGGATCAAGAGTTCAAGGCCAGGGGACTGGAGAGATGACTCAGAGGTTAAGATCACTGACTGGCTGCTCTTCCAGAGGTTTTGAGTTCAATTCCCAGCAACCACATGGTGGCTCACAACCATCTATAATGAGATCTGGTGCCCTCTTCTGACATGCAGATGAACACTGTATACATAATAAATAAATAAATAAATCTTTACAAAAAATAAATAATTAAAGAGTTCAAGGCCACCCTGAGCTACATAGTAAGTTCAAGGCTAGCCTGGAAGCCAGGTGTGTTGGCACTCACCTTTAATCCAAGCACTTGGGCAACACAGAGAAATCCTTCTTGGAAAAAAAACAAAATGAAAACAAACGAAAAGGGTAGCCTGGGCCACGTAGTAAGACTGTTAAGGTTTCCATTGCCATGAAAAGACACCATGACCAGGGCAACCCTTATAAAGAAATAGCATTTAACTGGGGCTAGCTTACAGTTTCAGAGGTTTAGTTCATTATCTTCACAGCAGGACATGGCAGCATGCAGGCAGACATGGTGCTAGAGAAGGAGTTGAGAGTCCTACATCTTGATCTGCAGGAAGCAGAAGCAACTGTCTTTCACAATGAGCGTAGCTTGAGCATAGGAGATCTCAAAACCCACCCCCGCTGCTACAAGCCACAAAAATATATAAAGTAGGATTTCAGCTGATTATAACATAGCTAATACCTATGGCCTTCCAGAGGTCAAGCTGAGGCTCAAGGAGCCTTGGTGATATTTGGCTTTTGATTATCAGCCATTTCCTGCTATAAGTTTATGTGTGCCCATCATTTATTGGGCACCATTTCCTCTATACTAAAATAATGTTCAGATTTCCTTCTGCGCTGACAGCTATGCACAGCCAGAACCCCAGTTCAAGCCTCCCTGTAATTATTGTCATTGGCAGCAATCAGGCCAGGACCATGCCTGGAGGGATGAAAGTACCTTATCAGAGATACCTCTGTACTCTCTAAGAACAGACTTAAGCATCCAAGGCCAAATGAAACAACACCTGTCTCCTAGGTCAGGAGGATAGCTTTATTTCTTGTGCAATTTAGGGTGAGACCCTTCTTCCTTACAGCCTTACTAATAGACTACTAATTTCTTATCTATCCACTTCTAGGAATGCATATTAAGCACATAAATTCCCTTCTGGAGACAGGAGAATCAGAGAATCAGAGCATCTTGGCTATGCAGGAGACTTGAGGCCAATCTGAGCTACATCATTAGTGGGACAATTGCCTGATTCATTAGATCTCTATTGACCTCCTCCTTTACCACTTCCCTTTTGGATTGTAAAAGAAAGCCTGGTGGTCACTACCTGAGGAAAATTCTCACCTGCCTTTATGACACCATAAGAATTCAAGCCTGGTGACCTTGCTCTGCAAGAGGATTGCTATTGCTTGGGTCTAACTGGATTCCAGAGAGACTTAGGGAGAACTGAGAGAATACAGAGAACTGAGAGGTAGAAGGAGAGAGAGGATTTTTTAAGAGAGAACTTGAAGATGAGACAGAGAAGAGACAAGAGAACAGAAGAACTAGATGGGTAAGAAGTGGAGAGGAATGAACTAGATGGGAAGAACTAGATTGAAGGGCTAGAAGAGAGTACCAGAGGAACAAGATGGAAGATGAGGAAGAGCCAGGTGGGGAAGAACAAGATGAGAGAGAAGGAGATGGGAGAGGAGCTAAGATGGGAAGGAACTAGATGGATGAGAACCTAGATGGGGCGGAACTAAGATGAGAGAATTAAGATAGAACCTAGAGGGGGCAGCAGATTAATGCAGAGACAAATCAGACAAGAAAGGAGCTAGGCATGAGAGCAGAATAGAAGCTGTGTAGAGAGAGAACTGACTCAGAATAATAAAGTGTGTGGACTAAGGGGTTTGGGGTACATAGATTGATTTCTTTTCATTAAGATTAAATTATCAGCTGGTTGTAGATTCTTCCCAGACCCTGGGAAGGGACTATTGAGGGGCTGGACCCCCATAGTCCCAAATACCCCACAGTGACACACTTCCTCCATCAAAGGTCACACCTACTCCAACAAGGCTACACCTCCTAATAGTGCCACTCCTTATACTGACCATTTTCTTTCTTTTTTTAATTTAATTTAATTTTTTTTTTGGTTTTTCGAGACAGGGTTTCTCTATGTAGCTTTGCGCCTTTCCTGGAACTCACTTGGTAGCCCAGGCTGGCCTCAAACTCACAGAGATCCGCCTGCCTCTGCCTCTCAAGTGCTGGGATTAAAGGCATGTGCCACCACCACATGGACCATTTTCTTTCAAACCACCACAGAGACCCTGTCTTAAAAAATAAATAAGTAAATAAATATTTCCTACTACCCTGTAACCAACACATACGATTAACTAAACAATATAATATATACCAAAGACACAACTGCACATGCATGGTAGAATACTTACAGTCTAACCACCAAGGAGGTGACAGGCAATCAGGCAATTGTCTTGCTCATGATTATTAGAAAAGTAGACCAAATATGCAAAATATCTGCTCCAAGTTTAGACAGAATAAAGTGGTAAAACCTATGAGGTTAAATACCAAGAACCAAGAGAACTTAAGAGAGCCAGCCTGTGGGACTGCTTTTCCTCACCTGAGGTAAAACTCTTGCTGTATAGCCCAGACTAGTCCCAGATTCCAGGATTCTCAGTAGCTGGGGCTACAGAAGCACAACACTGCACCTGGCTTTCTGGTTCCAGGACACTGAGAACCAAAGCAGTACTTTTAACAGCATCTCAGGAGCACAAAGAGGAGCTGCATTCCAGGACCCACCACAAATCTTAGTAATTTCCTGGCTGCTTTTCTTAGATTTCTCTTTGCTGGTGCTAGGAATGGAACTATGAGCCTTGTACATACCAGGAAAACACTCTACCTGTGAGCCAGGCCCTTAACACACACACACACACACACACACACACACACACACACACACACATATGTATGTATGTATGTGTATTTATATACATATATATTTCTTTCTCTCTCTATATATATAGATATAGATATAGATATAGGAATTTATTGGAATGACTTATAGGCTGCAGTCCAACAATGGCTAGTAGATAGATAGATAGATAGATAGATAGATAGATAGATAGATAGATAGATAGATATAGATATAGGAATTTATTGGAATGACTTATAGGCTGCAGTCCAACAATGGCTAGTAGATAGATAGATAGATAGATAGATAGATAGATAGATAGATAGATAGATAGATATAAATATAGGAATTTATTGGAATGACTTATAGGCTGCAGTCCAACAATGGCTAGTTGTGAATGGAAAGTCCAAGAATCTAGTAGCTGCTCAGTCCCATGAGGCTGGATGTCTCAGCTGGTCTGCTGGATCCTGAAGGAGAATGGACATGCTGATGAGGACAGGGCAAACAGGTGAAGAACAAACCCTTCCTTCTTCCATTGTCCTTATGTAGGCTTCCAGCAGAAAGTGTGGCTTGGGTTAAAGGTGTGTCTTCCAGCCTCAAGATCCGATCAAAGGCCCGTTGTCTTCTTGCCTCAAGATCCAGGTCACAAGTATGATTTCTGGAGTATAGTTCATTCCAGTTATAGTTATAGTCAAGTTGACAACCAAGAACAGCCATCAGAAAACCCATCTCACAATAGTTCCACTTCTGATTTTCCAATTTTATGATGGTGTGAAATGATACACACTTAGTGGAAACCACTCTTCAGTTCCTGAATTTTGCATATTCCCAAGGCTAGCAATATGAATTTGGGCCTTTTCTTGTGATACTGGCCAGGGCAGTGAGCTGCAGCTTTTAGTCAGCCATGGGATCACAAAAGAAAGCCAATAATACTATATAGAATACTGCTTGCTAAGCTGTCAAAGTTGTAGGTTAGATGTTATGATAGTCAGTTTACTAAAACTCAAGAATCACTTGAGAAGAGAGCCTTGATGGAGAAATTGTCTAGATCAGGCTGGCTTCTAGATATGTCCGCGGGGAATTGTCTTGATTTTAAGTTATTATTAATTTATATAGGAAGACCCTTGAGGGTGGCACTATTCCCTAGGCAGGAGAGTCTGAGCAGTATAAGAGAGAAGCAAGTTGGGCTGAAGAGATGGCTCAGAGGTTAAGAGCACTGACTGTTCTTCCAGAGGTCCTGAGTTCAATTCCCGGCAAACACATGGTGGCTCACAACTGTCTGTAATGAGATTTGGTGCCCTCTTCTGTACACTAAATAAATAAATCTTAAATATCTTAAAAAGCAAGCAAAGGATTCAGACATGTATTCTCTCTCTGCTTTTGAGTATGGGTATGATGTTTTGAGTTCTTACCTTGACTCTCCCAGAATAATGGACTGTAAATGTAAGCCAAATAACCCCTTTCCCCCTAAGTTGCTTTTGGTCAGGGTGTTTTATCACAGAAACAAATATGAAGCTAGCATTCTGTATTTCCTTTTTTTTTTTAAGGATTTATTTATTTTTTTGCTTATAGCAGGAGGGGGGATGGTGTCTGCCCATGGAGACCAGAAGAAAGTGACAGATCCCCGAGAGCTGGAATTACAAGTGTTTTAAAGTTGTCTGACATGGATTTGGGAACTAAACTCAGGTACTCTAGTAGAGCAGTATGTCTCTTAACCACTGGGCCATCTCTCTGGCCCTAGCACCCTGCATTTCTAAGCACCAATGCTTATGAGTAGGATGCTGAATATCCTCCAGAAGATCCGTGTGTTAAAGGCTTGGTCCCCAAGGCAGCATAACTATAAGGTGGTGGGATGCTCAGGAGGAAGAACTTAGTGACAGCTCACTCCATAGGGCCACAACTTTGAAGAGGATCCTAGTTCCCCATCTCTTCTACATTTTTATTTTTGCTTCCTAGTATTGAGGCAAGCACTTTGTTATACAACATGCTCCCTGTCATTATCATCCAGCACATCCCCCATAGGCCCAAAGCAATGGGTCTGCCTAATCTCATATCATGTGCGTGTATATGATGCATGTGTATATAGTGTGTATGTGTGTATACACACGAGTATTGGTGTATTCGTGAGTATTGGTGCTCAGGTACTATGGTAAGCATGTAGAGGTCAGAGGTCAACCTCGTGGTCAGTCCTTGCCTTACACCTTGTTGGAAGCACGGTCTCCTGTGTAGACCTGTGCACACCAGGCTAGCTGGCCTGTGGCTTCCTAGGATTTTCCCGTGTCCCTCTCCCATCCAGCCATAGCACACTAGGATTATAAATGTGTGCTACAGCATCAGCTTTACGTGGGCTCTGAGGATCTGAACTCTGGTCCTCGCAGTCGTATGGCAAGTGCTTTATATATTGAGCCATCTTGCCAGCCCAAACTTTTCTCTTTATAAGTTAAGGATCTCAAGTATTTTATCATAGCGACGGAAAGCTAATGGACGATCTACCCTGATAACTAATTTTTTTAAGGCATGCTTCTCATTTTAGATATTAAGTCAGTGTCATCACACAAGTCTAAAAAGCAAGCACTGGCCGGGCGGTGGTGGCGCACGCCTTTAATCCCAGCACTCGGGAGGCAGAGCCAGGCGGATCTCTGTGAGTTCGAGGCCAGCCTGGGCTACCAAGTGAGTTTCAGGAAAGGCGCAAAGCTACACAGAGAAATCCTGTCTTGAAAAACCAAAAAAAAAAAACAAAAACAAAAAAAAACAAAAAAAAAAAAAAAAACAAGCACTGAATAACCCAATACTCACTCTCTTTGGAATTTAAGTGATTATACAAGGCCACAAAGGTATACTGGGAGAGCAGAAGGCCATTCTGGCTCCCTACCTTGTATCAAAATTTTCAAGTCTCAAAAATACTCTTACAGTTTTCTCGGTTGTAGAATGAAGCAGCTTGACTTAAAGAGCCTTGTATAAAGCTAAAAATCCAACTGCCTCAAATGCCCCCATAAAACATGAAATGGAAGCTTTATTTAGGCTAACACAATAAACAGTGACTCAAAAAGATGCAACTGAAGCTGGCTGTGGTGGTGCACACCTTTAATCCCAGTACTTGGAAGGCAGAAACAGATGGATCTCTGTGAATTCTGGGCCATCCTGGTCTACATGGCAAGTTCCAGACTAGCCAGGCATACCTAGTGAAATTCTGTCTGCAAAAACAAACAAAACAAAAAATAAAACAGACAAACAAACAAACATGGAGTCAGGTTATCTACTAAATGGCTCTAATGTAGTGGTGTTTGTGATGCTTTGCTTTGTCAGCCTGACTGGATTTAGAATCATCTAGGAGACACATCTGGGCATGTCTGAATGTGATGGCACCATCCCTCGGCTGGGGATCTGGACTGAATAAAAAGGAGAAAGTGACCTGAGTACCATCCTTCATCTCTTTGCTTCTCAACCTGGACCGGATTGGGGGACACATGCCTGTCTGTAACCAGCAGCCTCCAGCTCCCTCTGCCATGAGGGACAGCATTCCTTCAAACCATATGCTAGGGCTGGAGAGATGGCTCAGCCATTAAAGGCTTGGCTCACGACCAAAAGACCAGACCATATGCTAAAATATACCTCCTTCCTTAACTGGTTTTTGTCATGGATTTATCACAATGATAGTAAAGTAACAAACCGACATGGGTGCACACTTGTCGGTTATCATAGACAGTATATTTTTTATCTATCCAGACTAAACTTCTTCAAAGAAGAAACCATCCTGTGTAAAGAGTTGGAGTCTAAATAAAACACAGCCCAGTTTTCCTTTCCTTGTTTTTGGCTTTGGGTATCAACTGTATGCACTTGGGGATGGTTTTTCGAGACAGGGTTTCTTTATGTAGTTTTGGTACCTTACCTGGATTGCGCTCTATAAACCAGGCTGGCCTCGAACTCACAAAGATCTACCTGCCTCTGCCTCCCAAGTGCTGGGATTAAAGGTGAGCGCCACCACCGCCCGGCCCCTTTATCTTCTCTTAGGAGATATTTTTAATTTACAATTATCTTCCTACTCCATCCCTTTGCTCCCCCATGACAGAACCTGTGTTGTGGACTATTCCTTTAGATGGTTTGAAGATGTATCACTGTGATGGGTTGAATAAAGAGCTGAATGGCCAATAGTTAGGCAGGAAGAAGTTAAGTGGGACTTTTGGGGGCAGAGAGGACTCGAGGAAGAAAAAAGGGGAGTCACCAGATGGATGCAGAAGAAGCAGAACATGCAGGTGGAGAGGTAAAGCCAGGAGCCATGCAGATATACATAGACTAATAGAAATGGGTTAATTTAAGTCGTAAGAGTTAGTTAGAAACAACCCTAAGCAAAGGCTGAGCTTTCATAATTAATAAGAAGTCTCCGTGCCATTATTTGGGAGCTGGCTGGCAGGACAGAGAAAGACTTGTTACAAACCTGTAGCCATGGAACAAATTAAAAACAAGGACTTCTGAGTCATGAGGGCTCTGTTAACAACTGGACTATTTAACTGCAACTAATACAGCACAGGTGTGAAATCAGGAATTTTGCAAATTCGTCTCCGTAGACAGCCCCTTACAGTCAAGGGCTTGTGAACTAAAATTCCCTGAAGTTCTGTCTATATTAAAGGTCCTGCAGACCGATTGATATTGCTTGTCTAGACCATGGTGTGAGGGATCAAATGTTATAAATTCCAAGACAAAATTATCTTGGGGCATCTTGGGCCTTTTAGTAGCCATTTATTTACTAGACTTTACTTTCTTATTTAGTTTTTATTCATAATCATAAACTTAGCTCTGCAATCCAGCTAGACTTGGAGGGAAATGAGGAAAATGCGGAACCCAAAGAACTTCTGTGACAGCAGAGATCACAGGATACTGTGAGCAGATGGGGGTGCTCTTCTGAGCTACAGAAGGAATGGTCTGATGGGTAAGATGCCTGAGAGTCAAAAGAATTATAGTTGTCCACACTCGGAAATGGTGATCTTCGGGGCTGGGGAGATGGCTCAGCAGTTAAGAGTTCTTCCAGAGGACCCGGGTTCAATTCCCAGCACCCGCATGGCAGCTCACAACTGTCTGTGACTCTAGCTCCAGGGGACCCAACACCCTCACACAGACACACATGCAGGCAAAACACTATTGCTGATTTTAAAAAGGGGGGGCAGGGAATGATGATCTTCTTGCTAGTATTGCCATTCCTGGACCCAAAATGCTCCATGGCTTCCAGAGTGTTCATGCCTTCTTTCACCTTCCCAAAGTCCATGTTTGCCATCCAGCCACTCAGTCTTGGCGGTGCAGCTAACAAACAAACAAACAAACAAACAAACAAAAAACTGGGAACCATTTGCGTCTGGATCAGCATTTGCCATGGACAAGATGCCAGGACCTGTATGCTTCAGGATGAAGTTCCCATCCTCAAATTTCTCCCTACGGATGGACCTGCTGCCAGTGCCATTGTGGTGTGTGAAGTCACCACCCTGGCACATGAATCCTGGAATAATTCTGTGAAAGGAGGAACCCTTTTGTCCAAATCCTTCCTCCCCAGTGTTCAGAGCTCAAGAGTTTGCTGCTGTTTTTGTCTGCAAACAGCCTGAAGGAGACATCTCTCCATCAGCCGAGCACATGGTGGCATTGAGCATGGCTTCAGGAAGAGGCGACAGGGTGCAGCGGTGTCTGCAAAGCTTGCTTTCCTTTTTTAGTCTTCATGTTTGAGACAGGATCTCAGGTAGTCTAGGCTGTCCTCAAACCCCTTATGTATCTTAGTTTGGCATTGATCTTCCTGCCTTTGCCACTGAAGTACTGAGGTTACAGACATGTGGCACCCTATATGGTTTATACAGGGCTGGGGATCTAACCCAGGGTTTCATGTGCATGCTAGGTAAGCACTCTGTCAACAGAGCTACATCCCCAGCCCTTGTCTTTACTTTTACACTTAGCTTCACATTCTCAGGCTCATCATGTAAACCCTTTACAGTGTACCACCATGCTAGGCAGACCTCCAGCTTCCACCAACCCTGAAGCTAAGAGGACTCAACATTTGCAATCTATGGAAGAGATTGACTCTTCTTGCTGTAGCCCTCTTCCTGATATTCCCACCTTTGTAACTCTGCCAAATGCATTGAATTATGGCTTTCTCTAGTCCTGAAACTACAAAAGTTCACAAAAGGCCAGCGAGATGGCTTAGTGGGCAAAATACTTGCTGAGCAAGCCTGACTACATGAGTTTGATCCCTGGAATCCACATAAAGGTGAAAGTAGAGAACTGACTCCCCAAAGGTGTCCTCTGGCCTCCATAAAAATGCTACCCAAACACACATCATATGAACGAACTAGTAATAATTCTAGAAAATATGCCACTGGTTTCAAGGTGGAACATGCATTTAGTAATGAATCTGAGCACTTATATTTGGTTCTGAATAAACCGTTTCCTTATTTCTTTTAAGGCAGTGTTTACTGCCCGCTGGGTCAAATACTTAACCCACCACAAGAGAACAAGACAAGGACTGGGTTGCCCACCTGTAGTGGAACCTGGGTCCTGGTCGCCTCAGAATTTCCCCCAGGGCACGGGCAGCGTCTGACTGGAAGTGGGGTTCAGGGCAGTTCTTTAGAAGCTGCATCTACACAGCAAACAGACTCTTGCCATATTGCTATTGTTCCTTCTTGTGGTGTCATCGTGGGTGAAGGACAAGTGATCCTGATCCAGGAATGGTCAAGGAGACTCGGGTAGACATGAGACTTGCAGCCCTCCAGGCAGAACGTGGTCTGCCCCAGTCCTGCCCCAGCCCCTGTGAACGAACACAGACTCAGCTGCAGAGGCTGGAGAGATGGCTTAGTTTGAACGACTGTACTGTTCTTGCAGAGGACCTGAGTTCAGTTCCCAGCACCCACATCGGGCCGCATACAGTTCCAGCTTCTGGTCTCCAAGGGCACCTGCACCCACATGCACATCCACTTAACTTAAATATATATATTAGCTTGAACTGCTCTTCAGACCCACGAGGCCAGAGAGAACATAATCCTCAGTAATTTACAGCAAAAAGCACTTGAGAAGCTGCCAACAATTCACATCTGGGCCATGGCTCAGGTATATCTATATATAGATATAGATAGATATCTATAGATATAGATATCTATATATATAAACTTTTTTATTCATCCTTAAGGAAAGGAGTCGGACTCCCACCCAGTTCCACAGGCACGCCCTAGCGCGGACGAGCGGCTGCCCCCCTCCCGAAGCGACCACAGCTGTTCAGACCCAGCCTCCCGACGCGCGCTGAGCTCTGCGCCTGCGCCGCGCGCGCCACCTGCGCGGCCGCGCGGCGCAGGCGCCCTGGCCACTTCCGGGATCTGTCAGCCGCTCCCTCTGGGCCTCCCTCCTCCGTCCGCGCCCGCCGGAGCCTGTTCGCGTCGACTGCCCAGAGTCCGCGAATCGTCCGCTCCGGCCCTCCGGACCGCCCCGACCCCAGGTAAGGGGCCGCAGGGCCGAGCGCCTGGCCCGGCTCGCCCCCATGGCTTGCATCTTCAATGGGACGCGGGGGCGGCGGGCCCGGGGCGCTTCGGCGCGGGGTCTCCAGCGGAGGGGGCCGGCATCTCCGTTCTCCGCGGTGACCCCCTGAGTCCCTGGGGTCCCCCCACCCACAGAGCGAGCGAGCGTTTCTGAACACGCTGCAGCTGCCCTCCGTCTTTGGGTGAGAGGATAGACAGCTTGGCCGCCGACACCCCCACAGTACCATGTGCCCCCCTCCTGTGATCATTTACCTCCATCTGTAAAATTGGTTTAGACCGGCCGATCTCCCCCGATGGCTTGTCACGAGTGTCTGTTCAGCTCTTCAACGTCTAGGATGTTGCCTAGAGCAGCCTACGATCCCTCAGTTATTGCGGGACCCTCCCCGACAAGAGAAAAGCCATCTTTCCGAGTAACCTTAAGATTCCTCTGTTCCGCCCACCCTGCCCCCCACGCCCGTCAAAGTTGCCCCTCCTGTTCACTGCATAGAGTCCTTTATGTAGGACCTCCAAAGTTCTCATTTGACTCTGCCCCTTGGTCGGGGGACCCCGGGAAGGTTGCTTCTTGGTGCCTCGGTTTCCCCAGCTGCAGGAAGAAGATTCCTGATCTACTTGGCTTTTATTAGGTTCAAGTGAGTTCATTTGCTTAAGTTGCCTGGCCCAGAATAGCTGCTCAAATAATAAGAAAATAAATAATATACATTACTAATACTTCTTAGACATTCTACGAATATCTGCCTTCCTTTCCTTTCTTCTCGCTTTCCTTGGACTTGAAGACTATGATTTATTTATGTTTCTGGCCCCATTCAAATACTTAACACTGTTGGATTAATATGGTAGGCACTTAATAAATTGTAGCTTGGGATCTCTGAATATAAAGCCATCTGTTGTCATGCTGTGGCTTGGGAGTCTCTCTCCTGTCTGCTTGCCCAATTTACTGAGATGACCTAGTTTGCACCCTCTTTTATCGATTTCGTTTATTTATTCATTTATTTTGGTTTTTTTGAGAGAGGGTTTTTCTCTGTGTAACAGCCCTGGCTGTCTTGGAATGCTCTTTGTAGACCAGGCTGGCCTTGAACTCACAGAGATTTGCCTGGTTCTGCCTCCCCAGGTGCTAGAATTAAAGGTGTGTACCACCATGCCCGGACAATTTCATTTACTCTTTTTGTTTCCTTGTTGGCCTTAGGATTTCAGGTCTCTAGAATTGCTCAGTTTGGGGTGTTTGCCCCATTAGAGCGAAGTCTTGCTGGCTGCTTCCTACCACAGAGTATCTGGAGGCCTTCTCCAGTTTATCTGCTGTATCCAACTGGGGGATCCTTTTGGAAACTGCAAACTCCTTTGGAGGAATGGGTGACAGTGTTTTGATCTAAATAGCTAGTGTAATATCAAAACAAATTTGGTACAGGAAATGTAGAATGGTCTGATGAAGCTGGAATTTGGAGTGAGCCTGTCCAAGCATTGGTAGGGTGTGGTGACCTTGTTGGAGTACCTGATGTTGCTGGGTTGGTTAATGAGAGAGATTAGAAACTAGATGAATCACAGACTTGAAATCGACCCTAACAGGGAACGGAAATTCCAACTTACGTGAAATTCGTCAAGCTCCAGTGGCGTGGGACCAGGAAACGAACATATGTCAATGTTTCCAAGTTCAGAGTATCCTTCTGGGGTGGCCCAAAGCTTTGTGTCAGAGGAAGAAAGAGAACTAATTTACCGCGCTACCGAGATGGCTCCACCATTAAAGGCTAGGCTTACAACCAAAAAGACCAGAGAACTAACCTACTGAGATCAGTTTGGGGATGGTTTTATGTGCTATCTCATTTAATCCTCCTGACGTTAGTCTTGTGATGTCAGTTGGAGACCTATGTTACAGATGAAGAGTGACTTGCCCAGCATCTCATTATGTATGTGTCAAAGCCAAGATTCCAACTCAGGTCTCCTTGTCTCCAGAGCCCATGGCTAACCATACTTGAAAAGCTGGGGTTAGAGCCGGGTGATGGTGGCACACACCTTTAGTCCCATCACTCAGGAGGCAGAGCCAGGCGATCTCTGTGAGTTCGAGGCCAGCCTGGTTTACAGAGCAAGATCCAGGACAGGCACCAAAACTACACAGAGAAACCCTGTCTTGAGAAACAAACAACAAAAAAAGCTGGGGTTATAGTTGAGTTGGTAGAGCACTTTTGTGGTGTTCACAATGCATAGGTTGGCTCACTGGCACCACAGGAAGAAAAGACTATATATACTAAGTGGTAACTGAAGAGAGTGGGAACCTATGGAGTCACCCTGTTTCTTCAGTCCTTTTCATGTCTCAGTGCTAGACGTGGACAACAGGAGCCTGGGTTTGTTTGTTTTGTTTTGTTTGAGATAGGGTCTTAGTCCTGGTTGTCCTGGAACTCACAGAGATCCTTCTGCCTCTGCCTCCTGAGTGCCCGGGAAAACTTGTTAAGTTCATGTCACCACCTATAGTGTCCCCCTTTTCCTCTTAAGCCTTGTTAAGATCAAACATGACTTAAATATCACCGCAGTTTAGAGATTAAAATTATCAACATATGCATGAAGGTTTATTTTACTTGGTACAGAATTCAGGCTTAAAATAGCCAAGTGATTATAAAGGAAAGATGTGTAACAGATCTGGGACCACCAGCCCCAAATCATGACACAGAGACTTATTAATTATGAATGCTTGGCCTTGGTTTAGGCTTGTCCCACTAGCTCTTATAACTTAATTTGACCTGTTTCTCTTCATCTGCGTTTTGCCTCAGGGCTTTTTACCTTTCTTTCATTCTGTACATCCTACTCTTTTGCTTCTTCCCTCTCTCTCTCCTCTTGAGCCTAGATTTCTCCTATTTATTCTCTCTGCCTGTTAGCCCCACCTATCCCTCTCCTGCCTAGCTATTGGCTGTTCAGCTCTTTATTAGACCAGCCAGGTGCCTTAGGCAGGCAAGGTGAAACAGCAACACTTCTTCACATAATTAAACAAATGCAGCATTAACAAATATAACACATCTTTGCACAATTAAACAAATGCAGCATAAACAAATATAACACATCTTTGCACAGTTAAACAAGTGCAGCATAAACAAATGTAACAAGCATTTTCATAGTTAAAGTACTGTTCCTCAACAGACATGTCTGAATGTATATTCAATTATAGAACTTGACTGATAGGACAAAGTTAGAAGTGTGGCTGTGGAAGTGACTCTGCTGTTGTGTGGCTGACTGTTCACTTCCTTTGGAAACTTTTCTGTGTGGGCAGAAGACTGAATGGGAGAGTGAGAAAGTCTTTATCTGCACTTGTGTAGTTCCAGCTGTCCGTGGAATAGGTGCCCCCATTACATGTGGATATCCAAGTTACTAGCTTACAAACCAGTTTTGTTCAGGTAACAAGTGAGCTTACCACATTTGGATTTCTATGCTAATTGTTTATAGTTAGTAATATTTGTAACAAACGGCTTTAAAAAGATTGTGTGTGCGCGCACACATCTGCAGGTATGTGCACACCTGTAGAGGCCAAAGAGGTGTCAGTTCCCTTGGAACTGGAGTTGTAAGAGATGTAAGCTGTCTGACATGGATGCTGGGAACTTAACTCTTGTCCTCTGGAAGAGCAAGCAAGTGCACTTTTTGTGTGTGTTTTTGAGACAGAGTTTCTTGGTGTGACAGCTTTGGTTGTCCTGGAACTCGCTTTGTAGACCAGGCTGGCCTCGAACTCACAGAGATCCACCTGCCTCTGCCTCCCCAAGGCTGGGACAAAAGGCGTGTGCCACCACTGCCCTAGGGAGCAGCAAGTGCTCCTAACCACTGAACTTTCTCCCTCTCCTGCCCCCACAAGATGTTATTTTGAGTTTAATATGAGACAAAATCGGAGTAAGCATATCAGATACCAGAAACAAGGAGAGACTGCATGAGATGTGCATCTGGAAGTCTTTTGGTTTGTGTGGGACACACATACACACACATTTATTTTTTGTGTATGTATGAGTGTGGGTGCACAGTGCCATGGTACATTGCGGAGGTCAGAGTACAGCTTGGTTCTCTCCTGCCACGTGGGTTCTAGTCACCGAACTCAGATCTTAGACTTGGCACCAAGCACCTTTACTCACTAGGTCATCCATCTTACCAGCCCTTGGTTGTTTTTTCTGAGACAAGGTTTCACTGTGTAATTCTGACTGGTAGTGATCCTCCTGCCTCTGTCCTCTGCTGAGATTCCAGGTATATAAGTTTGTTTATTTATTTATTTAGAGTTAGAGTCTTACTGTGTAACCTTGACTGACTTGGAACTCAGTATGTAGGTCAGGCTGGCCTAGAACTCATAAAATCCAACTGCTTTTGCCTCCCCAGTGCCAGAATTAAAGGCATGCACTACCATACCCAGCTGAAAGTTTGTTTTTAAAAGTAAATTAAGCAGTCTCACTTGAATTCAATAATTTTTTTTTGGGGGGGGGTAATTTCTAAGTAAGCCCTAGCATATGCAAAGTGCTGAGTTCTTTACTTTGTACCGAAAAATAGGTAAATAAGGAGCTAGAGGGATGGCTCAGCATTTAAGAGTGCATACTGCTCTTGTAGAATACCACATTTGGTTCCTAGGACCATATCAGTCAACTCATAACTGCCTGTTAACTCCAGCTCCAGAGGATCCAACACCCTCTTCTGGCTTCTGCAGACACTGCACTTGGGTGTATAAATCCACCCAGACAGACACACACAAAATTTTAAAATGTGAAGAACCTGTTTAAAAAAAAAAAGTTAATTAGTTGGGGTGAAAGTCAAAGGTTCTTTATGAGTTGCAATTTGCTTTCTAGAACATGAAAAGGAAAATGTAATAAATAGTTCACTCTTTTCTCTTTTTTTCCTTTGGCTTTTTTAGACAGTCTCATGTAGCTCAAGCTGACGCTGTAGTTGCTGTGTAGCTGAGGATGACATTGAATTCCTGATCCTTTGTCTCCACCTCCAAAGTGTTGGTTTTACAGACGTGCACCACCACATCCAGCAAATACCTTGGCTCTTGAGTAGAGTGTGTCAGTTGAAGAGAGATGTCGGGCATTTTAAAATTTTTGACCTTTGGGTTCCTTGATCAGAGTGTTTCTTTTCCATGCCACATTTTTCATTAATCACAGCAGTTTAGGAGGCAGAGGCAGGAGGATCTATATGAGTTTGAGGCCACCCTGGTCTACAGAGTGACATCCAGGCAGCCAAGGCTACGTAGTGAGAAGAAAAGACATTTTATCCCAAATACATGATCACTTTATCTCCTAACGGCTAAGACTTGTTCTTACCTAAGGCAATACAATTATCATAGCTAGGAAATTAAAATAATTTCATGCTGTTATATAATAATCGAGCTCAAATTCAAATTTGTTATAATACAACACATGTCTTTTATGGTTATTTTTAAACATACCAATTATAATCAACTGTCTTATGAAATTTGGTTTTCATGGCTTTTTTGAAATCTAGTACAGACTCTTCCTTCTGCCCTCCAAGTGCTGGGATTGCAGCTGGTTGCCACCATACCTGTCAGTGTTGCCTTTTAAAATAATCTGGGCAAGTTGTTCTCTAATGGGCATCTCTGGGATTTTTAATTGAGAGAGAGAGACAGAGAGTGAGTGAGTGTGTGAGTATGTGTGTGCATGTGTGTGCATGCATAGGAATGTGCCAAGGCAAGCCCAGAAGTCAAAGAACAGCCTAGGGTGTCCGTCCTCACCTTCCACCTTGTTTGAGACAGAGGCCTTCTAAAGAGTCTCCTGCCTGCTTGCCAGGTGGTGGTGTAGTCCCAGCACTCGAGAGGCAGAGGCAGGCGGATCTCTGTGAGTTCGAGGCTAGCCTGGTCTACAAAGTGAGTTCCAGGAAAGGTGCAAAGCTATACAGAGAAACCCTGTCTCGAAAAACCAAAAAAAAAAAAAAAAAATGAAGAGTCTCCTGCCTCCACCTCCTATCTCCCTGTAGGGTCACTGGGACCACAGAGGCATGGGCTTCTGTTTCCAGCTGTCCTGAGGGTTTGGGGGATCAGAGCTCAGGTCATTGGCTTGTACAGCAAGCGCTTTAACCTCTAAGCATCTCTGAAGACCGCCATCAGTTTTGACTTAATTTCTTGGTGTTGCTTAACTACTCCTTTCCCCTTTAATCTCCTATAAACTGAAAATGAGATCCCGATCTCGGTTGGATTTAGAGTAAATATGTTTGGCATATTACTTTCTTTTAAGGCAGAGTCTTACTCTGTAGACCAGGCTGTCCTGGAACTCACTATGTAGATCAAGCTGGCCTTGAACTCTCAGAGTTCTTCTTGCCTTTGCCTTCTGAGTGCTAGGACTAAGGGTGTGTGCCACCACACTTGCTCAGATTTATTTTCATTTTAAAATTATTTGTGGGTTGGGGATTTAGCTCAGTGGTAGAGTGCTTGCCTAGCAAGCGCAAGGCCCTGGGTTCGGTCCTCAGCTCCAGAAAATTAAAAAACAAACAAACAAACAAACAAAAATTATTTGTGTTGTATGTCTCGGGGGTTATATCCTTGTGAGTGCAGGTGCCTGTGGAGCCCAGAAGAGGATATCAGATCCCCTGGTGCTGGAGTTACAGGTGGTTATGAGCTGCTCATTGTGGGTGCTGGGACTTGGGTCCCCTGTAATAGCAGTATGCACTCCTAACCGCTGAGCCATCTCTTCAGACCCCATTCTTCTTCCTTTTTTCTTCGATGGGGATTGAACCCAGGGCCTTCCACATTCTAGGCAAGCACTATTCCATTGAGCTACATATATTCCCAGTCCTTTCCACCTCATCTGTTTTGTTCTTGTAAATATCCTGGTGTGGATGACAAGTTAAATCATTGTTTTCATGTTCCAGGAGGACTGTTGGGTTAGATTGCTCTGTGCCTGTATGTAGTTCCAGGTTTGATCACTTGGTCAAATGATGACTACCAGATTTCTTTTTTGTGAAGGCATGTTTCTATTGTAATTAGTAAGTCCTGTGTAGAGTGGTAGTTTGAGACTGAATATCCCATCTACTTCGTCACAATCTTTAACCTGTAATTTGAGAGTCTGTTGATGACCCTTGAAAATAGATTCTACGCTGGTGGTTACAGTGCTGGTTCTAGTTACGGGATTAATTTTGAGATTGAGTCTTCTCTAATAGGAGGTCAGTATTGTATTTATCCCCAAATAGTTTGGGTTACTCCGACAACTTACACACTTGCAGCATGACATTTTAGGTGTTTTCTTTCCTGTTGCTTATTACAGCTTTCTGACCTTTGAGAACACTTAAGAATCATGTCTCTGCATCAGTTTCTGCTAGAGCCAATCACCTGTCACGCCTGGAATAGGGATCGTACCCGTAAGTGTGCTTTGAATTTGATGCTGCTTTTGCAGGGGGGGGGGGGCATGTGGAGACCAGAGGTGGTGCACCTCACCACCCTTTTTTTGAGGCAGAGTCTGTCAATGAACTTGGAGCACTTTAGTTTGCCTAGGCTGGCGTGCCAGTGGCCATTGAGTTCCAGGTGTCCTATTTCTGCCCCACCCCCATGTGGTACTGAGGTTATAGACATACGCTGCTACACCCAGCTTTTACAGGCATTTGGAGGATTGAACTCAGGTCCTCCTGCTTATATGGCAAGCACATACCATCTGAGCTATCTCCAGCCCCTCATTTTGCTTCTCTGTGTGTCTGTGTAACATTGACCCCAAGGTCTCTCCAATGCTAGACAAATATTCTATCATGAAGCTACATCTTCAACCCCCACCCCCCCGACCGCCACCCCCACCCCTTTTTTTGGTTTTGTTTTGTTTTTCAAGACAAGGTTTCTTTGTGTATCCTTGTGCCTTTCCTGCAACTCACTCTGTAGCCCAGGCTGGCCTCGAACTCACAGAGATCTGCCTGCCTTTGCCTCCCGAGTGCTGTTTAGCCAGCCCCCTTTTTTAGTACTTTTGGTATGTCTCACATACAGGCATTAGGATTCACATATTTCAGTCTCATGAAAAAATATAAAATTCACCCTTTTAAAATATATAAATCAGTGGTATTTATTGAGGAATACCCTAGTCATTTTGCCTAATTTCAAATTTCAGATTGAGTTTTCTATGTTTTGTTTTTTTTGAGACAGGCTTTCTCTGTGTAGCCCAGGCTGTCCTGGAACTTACTCAGTAGACCAGGCTAACCTTGAACTCAGAGATCCACCTGCCTCTGCTTCCTGAGTGCTGGGATTAAAGGCGAGTGCCACCACTGCCCTGCACAGATTGAGTTTTTTTTTTTTTGTTTTGTTGTTGTTGTTGTTGTTGTTGTTGTTGTTCTTCTTCTTCTTCTTCTTCTTCTTCTCCTTCTCCTTCTCCTTCTCCTTCTCCTTCTCCTCCTCCTCCTCCTCCTCCTCCTCCTCCTCCTCCTCCTCCTCCTAATCTTCCTCCTCCTTCTCCTTCTCCTCCTCCTTCCTCTTCCTCCTCCTCCTCTTCCTTTTCCGCTTTTTCTTTTTTAAGATTTATTTATTTATTATGTATACAGAGCTCTGCCTGCATGTATGCCTACAGGCCAGAAGAGGACACCAGGTCTCATTAGAGATGATTGTGAGCCATCATATGGGTGCTGAGAATTGAACTCAGGACCTCTGGAAGAGCAGTCAGTGCCCTTAACTGCTGAGCCATCTCTCCAGCTCCAGATTGAGTTTTTTTAATATGAAAAATCATAAATTGAGATGCTTAGCCAAAATCTTTTGAGTACCAACATAATGGACAAAAATTTTGCATTTTGGCTAGTTGTTGTAGCTCATGCCTGAAATCCCAGCACTTGGAAATCTGATGCAGGAGTTCAGGACTTTCTTGCACTACTGAGTGAGATTCTATGAAAAAAAAGAAGAGGCTGGGACCTAGCTCAGTGGTAGATCCTTGCAGTTATGATTCTCTGTGTTCAAACTCCAGTGCTGTAGGTAATAACAACGCACAGCAAAGTGTTAACAGTTTGCTGACTTCTTTCCCCAGAGATCGCCCTGAGCCCCAATAATCACGAAGTACACATCTACAAGAAGAATGGGAGCCAGTGGATGAAAGCTCATGAGCTGAAGGAACATAATGGACACATCACAGGTAATGCAGCTGCTGATTAGTGTGCTGTTTCCAAACAGAGCGCTCTCCTATGTAAGTGAAGAGCCTCATCAAATTAAGTGGGCCTTTGAATTTCGAGTTTTCTCTCTTCCTTTCCTTTCTTTTCTTTTCCCTTCCCTCTTTCCTACTTTCCTTCCTTCCTTCCTTTTTTTTTCTCAGATTCTTTAAGACAGGGTCTCTCTATGTAGCCCTGGCTGTCTTGGAACTCACTGTAAAGACCAGACTGGTCTTGAACCTACAGAGATCTGCCTACTTCTGCCTCCTGAGTCCTGGAATTAAAGGCACTTAGCTAAGTTGTTCTTTATAGAAAATTTGAGAGGAAAAAAAATAGTGATTGTAATCATTATGTATTTCTTGTGGCCCAAGTGGTACTCTGGTAGAGTATGGAGAGCACCGAACCTGTTCTGCACTTGGGATGAGCCAGGAAAGCCAAAGCTAGACCCTGTGAAGTGTGAGCACCAAGGAAATTTGAGGCTAACTGTTTTTGCTGTGGGACACACCTTCCTTTGTGTTGTTTTAGGAGCCAGGACAGCTTTCCAAATACTGAGTGAGGCCAGTGAGATGCCTTGGAAGGTAAAAGCATCTGTTGCCACAGATTCAGTCCTAGGGACCCACTAGGAAGAAGAGAACTAACCCCCCCCCCCCACTTGTCATCTGACCTCCAGAAGTATGCCATGACAGCACAAGCCCACATGCACATACTCTAAGTAGATGTAATCAAAGTTGTTACAGTTGAATCAGGAGTGATGTAGCAAACACCCAGATTACCTTCCCCTACAGTTAACAGATTCTCCTGTATCAGGAAATATCTTTACCTCTCTACCAGAATATTTAAAAGGGATGCAGGACTAGGGAAAGGGATGAAGTCCTCTTGTGTGTGGTCTTCTCTGCTTCCCCAGAAGACCTTCTGTAACTTGCTCTGACATCATCTAGGCGTGTTCAACATGTATTTATGTGCTCATACATCCAGGACATGTCTTTGGCATGAAACTGTCCCGAAACCACTGAACCATTCCTCACCTATTGCTCCTGTGTTAGGTCATTCTTTCTGAGAGGTGGAGCACTTGGAAGGTGGAGGCAGGAGGACCAGGATTTCAAGGTCATCCTGAGATATATAAGAAAGTTTGAGGCCAGCCTGGGCTACGTGAGACTGCATTATACTGATTAGCTTAAAGATATTCTTGCCCAGATCAGAAAAACGAACAAAAAGCAACTTTTTTTTTTTTTTTTTTTTTTTTTTTTTTTTACCTTCTGTATCCTTTGAGGTTGTTCAGCATTAGGGCTGGAGAGATGGCTCAGTAGATAAGTACCTGCCACTACAGTATGAACACATGACTTTGAATCCCCAAAAGCCAGGCATGGCTGAATGCACATGTAATCAATCCAAGGGCTTGGGAAGTGGGCTCAGCAGGCAGATCCCCAGCCAGCAAGCCAGTCTTAAAGAAACAGTGAGCTTCAGGTTCAGGGAGGGAGAGAGATCCTGTTTCAACAAAATACGAGGAAGTAGAGGAAGATGACCAAAGTTGACCTCTGGCCTACATGCACATGCACTTGCACTGACACAGAGAAGGTGTCCAGCGTCCCCACCGGGGTTCCTAACCACGTCACATCATCAAAGCCAGCACAGTTGCTGTTCTCTCCATGGCGTTGTTTCTGTTAGCTTTGGCCCATTTAGGTTCCATTACCAATGGCTTTATGCCTGCAAATAAGGACACTCATCTTAGTCTGAATTTTAGCATTAGGAAGTATTTTTACATGAGAAAAGACAAAGATGAAAGTACCTTTTCCTCCTTCCCCTCAAAAATTTTGAAATATTCATAACTTTTCTCCCTACGTCTTTTGAGGTTCTTTGAACTTGGACCCATTTTCTGATAGCATTTTTTAGATCTGAAGAACTTGGAAAAGTCTGAATATACCTCTAACAGACTCTAGGATTGATAGTGTTCTCTCAGACCATAAATATTCAGGGTGGGTGGGGGTTGGGAGGACCTGACATTCTAGAAAAGCCTATCAGTACTTCATAGGAGATAGTGTAGCATATGGCAGAGTTCTGGCATGTTCTCTGAGTTTATTCCTCAGGGTAACTACTTGACCACCACTCCTTTTTGGGGGGGCAGGGGGATGGACAGGGTTTCATGCCCTGGATGACCTGAAACTCTTGATATAGAGCAAGCTGGCCTTGAACTCATAGAAATCTGCCTGTCTCTTCCTGCTGTGTGCTGGGATTAAATCCATGTGCACCACACCTGGCTGTTCAGCTACTTCTTGAGATTATTTTATGGACTGAGAAGACAGGTCAGTGGATGAAGTGTGAGGACTGGAGTTGAGATCCTCAGCACCCACACAATGCTGGACAGGCTGCTAAGGAAAGAGGCAGGGGTCTCCTCTTCAGCACCCACACAATGCTGGACAGGCTGCTAAGGAAAGAGGCAGGGGTCTCCTCCTCAGCACCCACACAATGCTGGACAGGCTGCTAAGGAAAGAGGCAGGGGTCTCCTCCTCAGCACCCACACAATGCTGGACAGGCTGCTAAGGAAAGAGGCAGGGGTCTCTTTAGTAGCTTTAAGTAGCTAGACTAGCAGGGACTGATGAGCTTTGAGTTTGGTGAGATCCTGCTCAATAAATAAAGGTGGCGAATGATCAAGAAAGACACCCGATGACAGGCCTCCACAGGCACACGGGAACGTGTGCAAAGATGTTTGCAAAAACAAAGCAAACCCAAAACTATTTTATTATAGAAATCTTTTTTATCATCATTTTTTCATTTATTTTACATCCTGACTGCAGTCCCCACCCCCTTACCTCCACCCTCATTATAGAAATCTTAAGTGATTTAAAAAAAAAGAAGCAGCAGCAGCAGCTAGGCATGGTGGCGCCAATAATCCAACACTAGGCGGCAGAAGGATGGGGAGTTTAAAAGTATCCTCAGCTTCATAGTGAATTGCAGGCCAGTCTGGACTTCTTGACACCCTGTCCCAAAAGAAAACACAAAAATCCCCAGTTCTGTTCTGGCTGGCTTCCTAAGGATCCTGAGTCCTCCCAGACACCTGGGAGAGAAACAGCCTTGGTTTTGTGTGGTGTGACGGCTATAGACGTGAGAAGCGTGGGAGGAAACCAGCAAGGCCACTGTTACCCATGTCCTGCTCTCACTGTCAGTACCCAGTCCTTTGTCATTGGCCTCACTTGCAGGTATTGACTGGGCTCCTAAGAGCGACCGCATCGTCACTTGTGGGGCAGACCGAAACGCCTACGTCTGGAGTCAGAAGGATGGCATCTGGAAGCCTACCCTGGTGATCCTGAGGATTAACCGCGCAGCTACTTTTGTGAAGTGGTCCCCACTGGAGAACAAGTTTGCTGTGGGCAGTGGGGCCCGGCTCATCTCCGTTTGTTACTTTGAGTCTGAAAATGACTGGTGAGCAATGCTCCGCCCTCTTGTTCCTCTCTGTGTAATCCATGCTTGGATGGCTGTGCTCTTGGGACCCTGTTGAGGCTCTGTGCTTAGCTGCAGTGGCCCATTTCTGGGCCAGAGAGTGGCTTCTCCCTCTGAATTCCTCCCTGAGTAAACGTTCCTCCTGTGCACACGACTTAGTTCCCACACTTTTTCTTTTAATCTTCCTTTTTCCTCTCCTCTCCTTCCCTTCCTTATTCTCCTACTTCCTTTCTTCTATTACTTCCTCCCTTCCTTCATCCCTTTATTTCCATCCTTCCCTTTCCTGCCCCTGACTTTTCTTAATTCACATAGGAAACATTTCCTCCTGGCTGAGCTTCAACACAGTAACTGTTTACTCTTTGCATTCATTGAGAGGTTGTCCTCTGTGTAGGTAAATTAGACCTTTACTGCAGTCTCAGATGTGATCTTTGAAAATGAGCTGTCTATTTTAGTGAAGTTGCGTCAGGCCAAGTGGTGTGCACACACCTGTAATCCTAGCATTCAGGAATTTGAGACAAGTCCTAGCTATGTAGCAAGTTCAAGGTCAGTCTGAACTTTGTATAGCAAGCTCCTGTCTAACAAAGGGCAGGCATATGGGCCCCCCTTCATTAGGAGCAGCTGTGTTTTGTAGGTAGCCCATAAGAAAGGACTCACATGTCGGGGCAGTGGTGGTGCATACCTTTAATCCCATCACTCCGAGAGGCAGGTGGATCTCTGAGTTCGAGGCCAGCCTGGTCTACAGAGTGAGTTCCAGGACAGGCAGGGCTACACAGAGAAACCCTGTCTCGAAAAAACTAAAAAAAGAAAGAAAAAGAAAAAAAAAAGTAAGGACTCAAGTATACACATGTACATCAAAGGACATCAGAGAAATCATTAGAACTTTAAAAATAGCTGGGTGCTGGTGGCACACACCTGTAATCCCAGTACTCGGGAGGCAGAAGCAGGTGGATCTCTGTGAGTTCGAGGCCAGCCTGGGCTACAGAGTGAGTTCCAGGACAGGCTCCAAAGCTACAGAAAAACCCTGTCTTGAAAAACTAAAAAAAAAAAAAAAAAAAAAAAAAGGAACTTTAAAAATAATTGTACTTAGAGGACTTACTTCAAAAAATGTAGCTAACATTTCTTGTGGATTCCAGAATTTAGGCTATATTTATAAATGTGTAGTTTAGTTTTGATTTGAAGTAAGTTTATAGGAGTGGCTTGGAAAATGTTACCGTTTTTTGTTTGTAAGGACAATGTAAACTAGTTTTTCTCTTTCTTAGGTGGGTGAGCAAGCACATTAAGAAGCCGATTCGCTCCACAGTCCTCAGCTTGGACTGGCATCCCAACAATGTTTTGCTGGCTGCAGGCTCGTGTGACTTCAAATGCAGGTGGGGATCAGTAAGCACCGAGCCTTGAGCTGCCCGTTGTTCGGCTTTGGCACATCCGTGGGGTTTCTTTCTTTGCAAGGTTCTCCAGCAGCACTGTGAGGAACTCAATAATGAAGGGAACTTGGGGTCTAGAAAAGGAGCAGAGGGTGGCGGAGTGTGGCTCAGCAGGTAGAGTGCTTGCCTAGCTTGCACAAAACTCTTGGTCCCATCCCCCAGCACTGTGTAAGCCAGGCCTGATGCTGCACGCCTGTGAACCCAGCACTCTGGATGTAGAGGCAGGGAGATCAGAAGTCCGTGGTCATCCTTAGCTATAGTGAGTTTGAGGCCAGCTTAGGCTATATGAGACCCCATCTCAGGAGAGAGAGGGGGAGGGAGAGAGGAAAGAAAAAGAGCAGGTGAGCTAGTGAACTGATGCACAGTGATTAAAAGAACAAGGAGCAAAGGATATGATGGACTTGGCCTGGGGTGAGCGGGAGCTGCAGCAGGTCGGCCAGCACAGCAGGTCGGCCAGACCAGCGCTTTTTAGACAGAGGATCAGTAGTTCCGAGTGCAGGAGTGAGCCATGCTGTGTCCATCTGTCTATCTCTCACAGCCTGTCGTTCTCAGTCTTTTTAAAAAATAGATTTATTTTATGTATGTGTGTCTGGCAGAGGCCAGGAGAGGATGAAAGATTGCTCAGCAGCTAGAGTTACAGGCAGTTGTGAGCCCCCTCCTTACACAGGTGCTGGGAACCCAGCTCCAGTCCTCTGCAGCAAGAGCAGCAAGTGCTCTTCACCCCAGGCCATCTCTCCAGTCCATTCCTCGGTTTTTGATGGGACAGATGTTTGAAACATGGACTTGTGTACCCCGGGTTGGTCTGGAGCTCACCACCTTCCCTTGCCTTCCTCTGTGCTGGAATTACAAGCGTGCACCTTCATGCCTGCCAGCCTGTCATTCCCAGACCACAGTCTGCAGGCTGCAGAGGAACCTGAGATTAGCCAAATGTCACTGCACGGTGTCCTGCCAGCTGTTCCTGCACTGTCCTTTCCAGTTCCAGGCTAGAGGGAGCATGACCACACTGCTGAGAGAGCTAAGAATCATACTACAAACCGGGCGGTGGTGGCGCATGCCTTTAATCCCAGCACTCAGGAGGCAGAGGCAGGCGGAGCTCTGTGAGTTCGAGGCCAGCCTGGATTACAGAGTGAGTTAGTGAGTTCCAGGATAGCCAGTGCTATTACACAGAGAAACCCTGTCTCAAAAAAAAGAAAAAGAAAAAGATTAAAAGTTGTTCTTCATCAGGACTTTTTCCCCTTAGCAAAAGGAAAAGCAAACAATTACTGTTTCATGTTGACTCTTTGGCGGCAGAGTTGAGACCCACACCCACATTCAGTACCTATGTGAAAGATTCCAGAAAACTTGGCCAAAGATTTATATTTAGGAATACAGGGTTTAATTATAAAACAAAACAAAAACCGGGGCTGGTGTGGCTCAGTGGTAGAGCACTTGCCTGGCATGGTCAATCCTCAGCACTGCAAATAAAGAAAAATCTATGAAGGAAAAAAGGATGGAGTTATGGTAGTCTTCGGGACTTTTTGTTCAGGAGTTTGTGATCTGCTATTTATCCAGTCATCCTAGCTCCCTCGGAAAACGAGGCAAGATGGTACTGTCTGGTGGTGGCGGCAGGTGCCTACAACCCCCCCCCCAGCGTTCACCCTCCCCTTATGTCACCTTACCTTCTAGAGCCTCAGCTGCCACTGTCATCTGGAGTTGGCCTTAGGGGACCAGAGTTCTCTAGGGAGTCTTGAGGTTCAGTTTCCCCCACCTCGCTAGGTGACCTTGGACTCCTGGTCTTCTGCCTTAGCCTCCCCAGGGTTGGAGTTATGGGCCTGCACCACACAGGCTTAGAGGTTTCCTAAAGACAAGAGGGGTCAGAAGAGACTGGAAGGCAGATTCCAGCTGTTCTTTGTCCCTCCCCTTCCTGAGTCTGGGCTAACGCACATTACATACGGCTGTAGGGAACTAGAGGCGGAGTTGGAAAGAGACTGAGGACATGGGCTGTGGAAGATCCGATTTATTTATCTGTGTGGTGTGTGCGTGTGTACATGTGGGCGCCTGTGTGGAGACGAGAGTCAGCTTCATTCCTGTCCTCTCTCCCCACCTTAGTGTTTGAGACAAGGTCTCTCACTGCACTGGGGTTTCCATGTCAGCCTGGCTGGCGAGCTTCCAGGACCGTCTCTGCCCTGTTAGGGCTTGGGTTACAGATGCACGCTGCCATACCCAGTTTTTATGTGGGTGATGAGGATCTGAACTACCTTCTCATGCTTGTTCACAGGCACTTCATTGATGGGCCATCTCCCTGGCTCCCCAACTCCCCCTACCCTCTTTTGGGAGACATAGACTTACTATGTAATCCTGACTGGCCTTGAATTTGAAGAGATCCTCCTGCTTCTGCCTCTTGAGTGCTGAGATTAAAGGTGTGCACTGCTCAGCTTACCAACTCATCTGTCTTTAAGTGAGTTGATGTCTGGCTCTTTTGGGGTAGCGGCAGTTTCCTCTCCCGCCACTGACTGTGGGCCTCTTGTGTGTGCTGTAGGAGGCAGAAAGGGTGCTCTGCTCTGAGTGCAGTGACGTGGAGCGACAGCAGAGCTCCTCACATGTGCGTCTCAGGCCCCCAGCCCTTCTGTGTCTGGAGCCGCTTGTGGATCTGCCCATCATGCTTTGGTCCTTTTCAGGCCAACCCCTCTGTTCTGCATTGCCCTTTTCTATAGTCACACATTTTCTTTTTCCTTTTTTTTTAAGATTTTATTTATTTATTATGTATACAGTGTTCTGTCTGCACGTGTGCCTGCAGGCCAGAAGAGGGCATCAGATCCCACTATAGACAGTTATGAGCCACATGTGGTTTCTGGAAATTGAACTCCAGACCTCTGGAAGCGCAGCCAGTGCTCTTAACCTCTGAGCCATCTCTCCAGCCCCATATTCACACATTTTCATTTGTGTTTTTCTTCATTTCCTATGTTTTGAACAACAGAGTATTTTCTGCCTACATCAAGGAGGTGGATGAGAAGCCAGCCAGCACGCCCTGGGGCAGCAAGATGCCTTTTGGTCAGCTGATGTCTGAGTTTGGTGGCAGTGGGACTGGCGGCTGGGTGCATGGGGTCAGCTTCTCTGCCAGTGGGAGCCGCCTGGCCTGGGTCAGCCATGACAGCACTGTGTCCGTTGCTGATGCCTCGAAAAGTGTGCAGTGAGTATTTGCCTTGCAGGTGGAAGGTGGGACATTCGGTGGAAGCTCTCAGCAGCACACTGAGGCCGCTTTCCTGGGTGTCTTCTGAACACCCCAAGAGCTGCAGCTGCCTGTAAAGTCACAGGCAGATATTAAATACCTGTTGGGAGACTTGAAGGAGTTGGAATTTCCTTCCAGAAACACTTGGGGAAGTACTGTAGTGTCCCTTTGAAGACCCTCCTGCTGTGCTGTTCACAAGGGTGCCTCGGGAATAGCCAGGTTATCTTGTGTCTTGTGAGGCAGCGTGCCCATGACAACCAAAGGATGACCCTCCGAGGTCCAGCTTCCCAGGCAGGGAGCTTCCTGGGCTCAGGCACAGAGCATGGTGACCCCAAAGGAGACACAGCACTAAACAGTCTCACCTGCCATGGACAGTGGCTTGTCTGTAGAGGTATAGATGGATCTCCTCCCTACACTGCTTCCTCTAGCCCTCCATACTCAATACACTCTAGCCTCTCCCTGGACCACCTACAGTTAGGGCAGAATTCTATACAGCTAGCCGAGAGGCGCAGGATAGAGCAGCTGGCACCCCAGGTGAGGGTCCAGGAACCCTGCCCCCTCCTATTAGGTAGTGCCAACAGGCCTGATCTGGAGGGCCTCTGGAAAGTAGTCACAGCTTCTCTGATGAAGACGATGGCTGTTAGGCGTGGAGGACAGCACTAATAAATCTGTGACTGTTTCCTCATGTCAGTGTTACCCAGCAACTGAAGGAAAATTCCAGTGAGGCATGGTGGTTCACATCTATACTTCTAGCACCCAGGAGGTAGGGGCAGGAGGATCATGAGTTTAGGGCCAGCCTGGGTTACGTACATAACCCCGTCTCAAAAACCAGGACTGAGGCTGTTGCACCTGCCTGGCATGCACACACCTTCAGTTCCTTTCCCTTACATCACCCAAAGAATAGGTGACCCATCCTTACTCCGCTCAGTCAGAGAACAAAGCTGCCTTCATGCTGTTCGGGAAGTCTGCTGGAAGAACCCGAACTGCAGTGACTCATTGTCAGTGTGTCACCGTCTCAGCCTTGAAGCACTATCAGGTATGGGAGTAAAAGTTTGAAGAAGCCTGGAGTCCTCCTCTTAGCAATCTCTGCTCTTTGCTGTGAGCCCTTCCCCATGGGTAACTGAGGAAAGCTCATTATGATGGTCTCCGGACTGGCCACTCTGTGTCATAGGAACAAAACATGAAATTGCAGAGGTGATACTTTCTCTCCTGAACTGAATTTACTATAGGAATTCCTTTGTGAAAGGTTATCCTTGTTAAAAATACTGCCTGGAACTTGCTGTGTAACCTGGGCTGGTGTCAAGCTTCTGATCCTCCTGCCTCAGCCTCCCACATAATGAGTTTTATATGCCAGGCAGGGTGGTGCTAGCCTGTAATTCCAACGTTCAGGAAGCTGAGGCAGGAGAGGCATGAGTTTGAGGCCAGCTTGGGCTACATAGTAAGAAACTCCAAACACCAAACACGTGAAGCTGGGGAGATGGTCCAGTGGGGAAAGGTGACTGATGACCTGGGCTTGATCCCTGGAGTCCACTTCATAGAGGAGGAGACTGACTACCACTAGTTGTCCTGTTACTCCACACATACTATTACACACACACACACACACACACACACACACACACACACACACACACACACACTCACACTCACACTCACACACTCACATTTGGTCTTTCTGTTTTTAGCACAGTAGGGTTGTGTCCTGCACGTCACACACTGGTCTTCCTTTTTCTTTCAGTGGTATTTAATGGCAGTGCTGGTTCTGCTGGCACTTGTTGTTGTTCTGTGTCTCCTCTACACTCACTCTCACTAGTAAGCTGCCTGTTTCAGCTCTGTCCACTCCACCCCTCCCCTTCTCTGGCATAAATATGCCACAGCATGAGCTTCAGGTGATGTTAGTCCTATAGTTCTGTAGCTGCTTGATTAAAGGGTCTCCTGAGACACAAGCAGTTAGCTGTTTTTATGGGTTGTGTGGATGTGTTTTGAGACAGGGTCTCTCTAGCCCAGGCTGTCCTCAAGCTCACTATGGCGCTCAGACTGGCCTGGCTCTCCAGGTCCACCTGCCTCTGCCTCCCAGATGCTGGATAACACCAGGTGTGTACCAGCTGCTTGCCACAGCTAGCTTTCAAAAATGCATCCTATAGTCTGAGGAGGTGGCCCAGTGGGTAAGAGTCATCTTACAAGGACCTGAGTTTAAATCCCCAGCACCCTCATAAAAGTCAGGAATGACCATGTGCCTGTGACCACAGCATTGAGAGGCAGAGACAGGCAGACCCTGGGAGCTTGCTGGCCAGCTTATAAGGCAAAACATTGAACTTCTGGTTCAGTGAGAGAGCCTTTCTGAGGGAATCAGAAGGAAAGTGATAGAACAGGACATCAAGTGTACGTCCACATGTACCAACATTCACAGGAAGAAAATTGCATAAAATGGGGTGTCCTTAATTTATCACTAGGTGTTTTTCTGCCACAACTGGTTATACACATCTGTACACACACACACAGTGTGTGAGCTGACTGAGACTTAAGATTCATCTCATAGCGGTGGCTTTCACAGGACATGGCTGCCAGCAAGTGTCTCTAGTGCCAGCACCGGAACTGGCTCACCAGCAATAGTGACGGGAAGAGCCATGGCAGGTAAGAGAGGAAAAGCCATTGTAGGCTGAGGTACAGTCAGAGCCAAGGTTTGAGGACTTGGATGGACAAGAGGGACAGATCCAGCTAGTGAGACAAAGGCAGAAAGGAAGGACTCCTTGGGGGCCATGAATAACGCCTCAGTGACAGGCAGGGCACAAGCTAAGAGCCAGTTCTTTACTTTTATTTGACTGATTGATAGAGGGTGCTAGGGGTCAAACCAGGGCCTTGCATGTGCTATATTCCCAGCCTCAAGGCCTCAGTTTCTGAAGGTCACTTTGGGGTCACCTCATGCTTGAGATTCCTGCAAGGAGAGGTCAGAGGGCTCTTTTAGAGAAGTATTGGCTGGTACAGCAGAAGCCACTGTGAGAAAGGGGCCTTTGTTGTCCTCTGTCTGTGAAGAAGCCGTGGGCTGTGGTTCCCTAGTGTAACAAGTGTTCTTGTGTTCAGGGTTTCAACTCTGAAGACGGAGTTCCTGCCACTGCTGAGTGTGTCGTTCGTCTCAGAGAACAGCGTTGTGGCCGCCGTGAGTGTCTTTCATCCTCACAGTGTGCCATATGCATCTCCAAGCCAGGAATAATGCATGCTCTGTGACAGGCACAGGAGCATATCCGAAATACAGTCTAGCTGGGAGAGCACTCTACTGGGGTTGGTAGGTGGACAGGGGGCCTCGGGCTGACCGACCTCCCATTTCAGGGCCATGACTGCTGCCCGATGCTCTTTAACTATGACGACCGTGGCTACTTGACCTTTGTGTCCAAGCTAGACGTCCCAAAACAGAGCATCCAGCGCAACATGTCCGCTATGGAACGCTTCCGCAACATGGACAAGAGAGCCACAACTGAGGACCGCAACACAGCCTTGGAGACGCTGCACCAGAACAGCATCACGTAGGTGCCACCTGGAGCCAGGGCACTGGCTTCTGTAGAGAAGTGGCTGGCCAAGGTGCCCACTCCCTGTCATTTCCTTACAGAAGCCCCCTGTGCTTCAGGCCCCAGCATCCCTGAAGGAATGAGAGCAATAGTGAGCTTGTGCCTCCTACCCAAGGTCTTATTTTCAGCTTATGACAGAGGGGAGTTGGCTGGACATGGTGGCACAGGCCTTTAATCCCAGCACTCAGGGGGCAGAGGAAGGTGTGAGTCTCTGTGAACTCAAGGCTGGCCTGGTCTACATAACCTACATAGGGAGTTCCAGGGCAGCCAAGGCCGCATGGTGAAACCCTGTCTCACCAACAAAAGTGAGCTGCCACCACTTCATCATTGTGCCCTTCAAGCTGCTGTTGGCAGCAGGCACGCAGGAGAAGTGTGGCTCCTGTCAGCGAAGGCCTGGCCAGCTAGTACTCTACCAGTGTGGGGGGTGGCTAGGCTCATGCTGGGCGTGCATGGGAGGCTGAGGCAAGAGGGCCAGCAAGAGGGCTCAGTGGATGAAGGCGCTTGCTGCCAAGCCTGACAGACTGAGTGTGCCCCCAGAACCCACATGACGAAAGGAGAGAACTGACGCCCAAAAGTTGTCCTCTGACCTACACACATAATCAATTAGATGGAAAACTAGTGATATGTGTAAAAGCCATCCTCCGCTCAGGCTGTCCAGAAGTAGTCTTGTGTTGTGGTTCGCTGTCTCCTTCGAGGGGCAGGCTCTCGTCTGGACATTTGAGAGGAGAAAGAAGAAGCTGTCCGCAGTCTTGGAAGGTTTCCACGTGATTAGCTCACACAGGTTGTTTTCTTTATCTGCTGGGCTCTGCTAGAATCTGGAGGAGTGACTGCCTGCCTCTGGCATTGTAGTGAGTCATTTTATTTATTTATTCTTTGGTGTTTTGGACTTGGGATTGAACCCAGGACCTTGCTAGGCAAGTTCTCCACCACCGGGCCATAGCACCAGCCTAATGAAGACTAATTTCAAATGCAGGGAAGGCTCTGGCCCTTGTGCCCTGGCTGTCCTGGCAGGTTGATGTGAAAGGGCTCGTTGGGGACCAGTTGGCTTCGGTCATGCTCTGCCATGTATCTGAAAATCAAGACAATTCTTTACATCTGCATCACTCCTGAGCCCCTGCCCTGTTTGTACCCATCACATGCCGTGAGGCCATTGTCTCTCCTTCCACTTTTGTCTTTCCCTGACATCTGGTAACAAAATCACCTCCCTCCTATACACATATACACACACACACTCACAACCTGTATAGCATGTTGGCTGGCCTGGAGTTTTGTATATACACCAGGCTGGCCTATAGTTCCCATACCTGATTGCCTCTGCCTCCTGAGTGCTAGGATTAAAGACACATGCCACCATGCCCTGCCCCCTTCTTTTTGACATAGGATTTCATGTAGCTTAGGTTGGTCTCAGACTCACTGAATAGGCTGGAGTAGGGGGTGGGTGGGGGGAATAGGTGGGTAGAGAATTGCTGTGTTACTCAGGATGACCTTAAACTTATCGTCTGCCGCTGCCTTCTAAGTGCCACAGCCATAGGCATGTACCAACACACACAATTGGTGTGGCAATGGCGATCTAGCCAGGACCTCATGTATTCTAGGCAGACACTCTGCCAACTGAGGTATGTCTCAAGCTCGTGAGGCTCTCCACCCCCCATTTTGAGACAGGGTCTCGCTATGTAACCCTGATGAATCACAAACTTACTATATAGCTCAGCTATCTTAGGATAGTTCCTGACTCCTGCTGTTACGGCCCAGTGCTGATGGACGCGTTAATATTCAGGAGTGGAGAGAGTTCATTTCCTTTCATGGACCTTATAGTAGGTGAGGGTGGGGCTCACTTCACCACAGACCTCACAGTCTCTTGATGTTGCTTCTTTAGTCAGGTGTCTATTTATGAGGTGGACAAGCAAGACTGTCGGAAATTCTGCACTACTGGCATCGATGGAGCCATGACAATTTGGGATTTTAAGGTATTTCTTCTTGCTACTGTTTTTTGCAGCATTGGGAATGGAACCCAGGGCCTCACACTTGTTAGGAGAGCGCTCTTCCACTGAACTGCCCTAGCCCTTGATTTCTAAGTGTTCCTACCATTTATATCAACTCCTGCTTGTGCTCAAACTCTTCCTAAAGAAACATTTCTTCTTTCTTGAAATACAGTGTCAGCGCAGTGTATGGCCGAAGAGTTGGCCCCGAATCTCTAAGCATGAGGGGAGCACCATTCCCTTCGGGTAGTTGATGTCTCCTGGATAGTATTTGTTCTCAAGAAAACTTGGAATGCTGTTGTTGAAACAGGCCCTGTGCTGGCCACCAGCCTGCACTTCTGTGTGTAGACATATTTTATAGTTTACACCATTTATTTAATGAATACAACTGTTCATGGAGCTCACTCCTGTAATACCTGCACTTGGGAAGCTGGGGGAGAAGAAAGGCTTTCAGTTGGATGCCAGTCTGTGCTAGAGAATACAACCTTGCTCCCCACCTCCCCGCAAACAATGCAAGGAGCTGAGAAGATGGATCACACCACACAACCACACGCACTGTGTGGTAGTGCAAGAATAGTACAGGGTCTGGAGTGACGGCTCAGCAGTTAAGACCACTTGCTTAGGACTCAGGATTCACTCCCAGCACCCATGTGGCAGCTCACAACCACATGTAACTCTTGTTCTAGCGTCCAGTGCCCTCTTCTGACCCCCACAGACACTAGGCACACAAGTATGCACATACATGCATTCAGGCAAACATACACATAAAAGTGCATAAATGAGCCGGGCAGTGGCGGCGCACACCTTTAATCCCAGCACATGGGAGGCAGAGGCAGGTGGATCTCTTGAGTTCAAGGCCAGCTTTTTTGTTTTGTTTTGTTTTTGGAGACAGGGATTCTCTGTGTAGTTTTGATCTGTCCTGGATCTCGCTCTGTAGCCCAGGCTGGTCTTGAACTCACAGAGATCCACCTGCCTCTGCCTCCCAAGTGCTGGGATTAAAGGCGTGTGCCACACCACCTGGCTCATAAATGAATCTTTAAAAAAAAAAAAAAAAAAAAGTGCAGAGTGATACATGTCTTTAATCCCAGCATTCAGGAGTCAGAGGAAAGTGGATCTCTGTGATTTTGAGTCCTACCTAGTCTACAAAGTAAGTTGCAGGACTTCCAGGTCTGTTACACAGAGAAGCCCTGTCTTTAAAAAAAAAGAAGAGTGAGGTGGTGTGATCCTGTTGGGGACAGAGACATCCAGGCCTGGGGAACCACCCTGGAGCCAAGGTCTGGAGAGTGCAGGATGAGGACGGTGGGCCTGGGTACCTACAGGGAGGAGCGCAGCTGTGTGGCAGGCAGTGCAGGGAGCAGGCAGCAGATCCTCAGACTGACCGGGTGTTCTGCTTTCTCAAGACCCTGGAGTCTTCCATCCAGGGCCTCCGGATAATGTGAAGCCGAGGGAGCCTCTGCCATCCAGCATGCGGAGCGGGACGGGGCTGAGCGCACTCTGCCGTTCGCGTGGTGGTGAGGATCGCCGGCCGTGGAAACACTGTCACACTATCAAGCAACTAGCGTGTGTTCGTGTGGGTGTTGTGGGTGAAGTGTGGGTTTTAAAGACAGCAGGGGTTTCTTTTCGTTTTTCTTCCGTTTCGTTGTTTTGATTTTGCTATTTCATTCCATTTTTGACCAAAGCTTCTCTTGAAGTAGTTTATTATGGAAGATTGTCACACTAACTTAAAGGGTGAGGGAAGTGTGTGTTGTCTGCTAAAAAATTAAAGATCCCAAGTGTGCAAATGTGTTTTGTTTTTCTTTATACTATTTCTGTTGTTAGCAGAGGAACAGCTCATCTTCATTAGGTTAGTCGTCTTTAGGGTCAGGCCCTAGATCTCAGATCCTTAAAAAAAAAAAAAAACTGCACTGATCTCTACAACCTTTAACCAGAGAGGACTAGTTACTGAGTCAGGCATGTAGTGCCCACCCACAAGCGCACCACCTTAAGGGCTGAGACAGGAAGATTGCAAGTTTAAGGCACTCTGGCACAGGGTTGTGTTCTTCATCGTGGCATCTTCTCTCCAGCCCCATGTTCTGTTTGCTCTTACACAAGTTGTTGGAGTTCAGAGTTAGTTAGCACACGGCCCTTCAAACACACACAACGGATGAACAACCAAGGATCCCTCAGTTAGCCCAGGCTGGCCTGGAACTCCCTATGCAGGCAAGAATAACCTTGAACAACCAATCCCGTGGTTTATACCTCCAGAGTGCTAGGATTACGGGTGTGCCCTGTGGTACCAGGGATGGAATCCAGGGCCCTGTGTGCCAGGTCAGCACTCTTCCAGCTGGGCCTCAGCCCCAGGCCTCTGGGCAGCTGTTTGCTCTCTACTGGGGGCTAGTTAGCAAGGGTCTCAGAGAATGTTAGGATATTTGTAAAGAAAGTGGCCTTTTGTTTGTTTGTTTGGGCTTTTTGTTTGTTTGTTTGTTTTTCGAGACAGGGTTTCTCTGTGTAGTTTTTTTGGCGCCTGTCCTGGATCTCACACTGTAGACCAGACTGGCCTCGAACTCACAGAGATCTCCCTGGCTCTGCCTCCCGAGTGCTGGGATTAAAGGCGTGCACCACCACCGCCCGTGAAAGTGGCCCTTTTGATGACAAATGGCAAACCTTATCTCCAAGAGGGTGTGGTGGCAGCACCTGGGTGCTGGCCTGGTGGCCCCGCCTTGATCAACCCCTGTGTTTCAGTGTCCTCTCTGCCCCTGACGTCAGGAGCTCCTATCAACACAGGCTTGTGTACTTGTAGAGTTGCTGTTCCCAGTGCACTTTAGGGCTGATAAAACTCATGTGCATGAAGGGGAGTCAATAACCAGCCCCCCAGGACCAGCAGTAACCACCGTGCATGGCTAGGCCTCTTCCTGCATCAGCCTCCTGAGTACTGGGGTTACAGGTGCTCACCACCACACCAGGACCTTCGTAAGGAACACCTTGAAGGGTTTCACTCTGGACTTGAATTTCTCAGTTGTCAATGGACTGTTATGAGAAGGAGCTGGGCTCGGAGGCCATGGGCTGAGGCTGCTGGTGGCCATGCCCCCTCTGGACCTTTGGCCTTGGGTGGCCAGAAGTTTCCCTTTTCTCCTTGTTCTGATCCTTGAACCAGAAGGGGGGTTATGTGGAGCTGCTGGGGAAGGCCTCCCACTACTTTGGCCAGTCCAGTCAGCTGTGCCCAGCAGGCAGCAAGGCGGTGGGGGTGGGCCTGAGCCAGCACATGCTAATGGAAGATGCTATACCAGCCCCACCCGGCTCTCTCTTCCTAAGTGTGCATGAGGCTGCAGTTTTTGGAAACCAGAGATGCAGAAAAGATAGGGCAGGTCATCATCATTCCCAAGGCACTATGTGCAGGTTCCTGGAAGAGACAGAAAGCTGGCCAAGGTGGAGTCCCTGAGCTCCTCTCCCCCAAAGACTTGCTTCATTTGAGGTCATACAGCTCCCTCTCTAATGCACTCATCAGGGTAACCCCAGCACCAGGGAGCCCGAGACACTGAGGTGGAAGGTGGGGTGGGGTGGGTGGGAGAGAGCAAGCTTCCTGTCGCTTTGCACTCCGATGGTTCCTTTCTATGTTAGTGTTGATTGTATTTTTATTTATTTATTTCGTACCGGAGGCATGCACACTACTGCAGTGCACATGTGGAGGTCATAGGACAACTGGCAGAAGTCATTGCCATCTGCACCACCTGTTTTTAATGGCTAGGACAAAAAAGAAAGAAAGGGGCTGGGGAGATGGCAGTGTTTTTCGAGGACCTGAATTCCAGCCCCAGAACTCGCTTAAAAAAAAAAAAAGCTAGGTGTGGTGGTGCACGTCTTTGATTCTAGCACAGAGGCAGAGGCGGGTGGATCTCTGTGAGTTTGAGGCCAGCCTAGTCTACATAATGAGTTCCAGGACAGCCAGGGCTAAGTAGAGAGACCCTGTCTTAGAAGAGAAAAGGCAGGGGTGGGGGGAGTGGGGGGGTGGGGGGGGGGTGGGGGGGAGGTCAGTGATTGAGAACATTTACTGCTCTTGCAGAGGACCTGAGTTTGGTTCCTAGCACCCACTCATCGGCTCACAACCATCTGTGACTTCAGTTCCAGGGGATCTGATGCCCTCTTCCACCCTGGTGTGTACTATATACACTTGGTGCACATACATGCAAGCAAAACACCCATATACATAAAAGTAATCTAAATAAAAAAGCTTTCTGGACATGGTGGTGGCGCCTTTAATCCCAGCACTCAGGAGGCAGGGGCAGGCGGATCTCTCTGAGTCCCGCCAGCCAGTGCTACATCGTGAGAACCTGTCTCAAAAACGAACAGACTTAAGCAAGCGGGCTTAGTGACATGTACCTGTAACCCTCTGCTGGGAGGTGAAAACATTCCTGGGGTGCAAAGGCCTGCCAACCTAACACACACACACACACACACACACACACACACACACACACACACACACACACGGTGAATTCCAGGCCAAAGAGAAACTCAAAACACAAGCTGTCTGACGGAGGCTGACCTCCCCCCCCCCTCTCTCTCACACACACACACACACACACACACACACACACATGATCTGCTTTACCCCATGGCTTCAGTCCAGAGTGTGACAGCCACAGAGGGTGTAGTGGAGCCCAGCTGCTCACCTCACAGCCGTAGGAAGCAGAGTGGGCGAGCCAGCAGATTAAGATGCACCCTTCAAGGCACTTCTCCAGGACTTTCTTCTCAGGTCTGAGCTCCTAGCAATGAATCCGGCTAAGAACCCAGTGGACTCACCCACTGTTGGGGCCAGCACCTTCCGGATCCAATCACATCTCATTCGTGCTACCAGCAGGAGGCCCTCCAATGGAGGGCTTCAGGAGACATTTAATGTCTAGTTATTTCTCCCCATGAGGCAGGGGCAGGAGGTAGTGCCTGAAAGCCTTACTTCTCAGATGTGGAAACTGAGGCAGAGCAAGGCTTAAGTGGCAGAACCAGAATTCTATTCAGTTTTCTAGCACTGCTTTATCTATCATTCCTTCACTGTGTGGATGGTGCTGAGTGAATCTCACGTGCAGTTTCTCTATTGGGGTCCAAGAATGGGAGAGCCAGTGACACGAACACGCTGCTGCAGTGTGCTGTTTCTTCATCCCATCAGGTCCATTTCCAAAGCAGGAAGAAGCAGTCCTCAAACCGACATAACAAAGCAGACAGGGGCCAGGGTGTGGCTCAGTGGTAGAGCCCCTGCCTAGAATCCCCCAGTGAGGGGCTGAGGTGTGGCTCAGTGGTAGAGTACCTGCCTGGAATCCCCCAGTGAGGGGCTGGGGTGTGGCTCAGTGGTAGAGCACCTGCCTAGAATCCCCCAGTAAGGGCCTGGGGTGTGGCTCAGTGGTAGAGCCCCTGCCTAGAATCCCCCAGTGAGGGGCTGGGGTGTGGCTCAGTGGTAGAGCCCCTGCCTAGAATTCCCCAGTGAGGGACTGGGGTGTGGCTCAGTGGTAGAGCCCCTGCCTAGAATCCCCCAGTAAGGGGCTGGGGTGTGGCTCATTGGTAGAGCACCTGCCTAGAATCCCCCAGTGAGGAGCTGGGATGTGGCTCAGTGCGTGTGCAAGGCCTGAGGTTCCTTACCCAATCACCCCCCCCCCCAAAAGAGAGAGAACTTGGTGCATGCTTCTCAACCCTCCTGAAGGCAGCTTGAGCTCAAGCTGACCAGAGTTGACCAGAGCTCTGGTTTTCTCTGTGGGATTGCCTTGCTCTGTGCTCTGCTTTGAGGGCTCGTCTCCTCTTCCAGGCTCCTGCCCTTCACTCATACAGCTCACTCAGAAAGGGCTTCTCTGCAGTGGGTCACTATCTAGAGTGGCTTGACTTTACTTTGTTCATCCTCCAAAGACACTGGGTCATTTCAGGTCACTAGTTCAGGACAGAGGAGGTACCACTAGCTTACAGAGTCAGATCACTCAAGGCCTCCTGGGGCCATTCCCCAGGCTTTTACCCTGGGCTCTTAGAGAGCTGAGCTGGGACAGAACGGAAGCCAGGGAAGTGCTTGTCCCAGGGGAAGAAGGCTGCTGGTGCAGTTTTTTTTTTTTTTTTTTCCTAGCCAAACCAAAGAAACCCGGCCTTGCCAAGGCTACGGAAACAAATCTACAGGAATAGCAAGGTGGGGACCTAGGATCAGGGCACCTCTGTCTTGGTGACAGAACAGTCACTCATGAAAATCTGAGCTAAATCTTCCTGAGCTTGGTCTGGTGGCACAGAGAGAATGAAGGCAGGAGAATCACAAGTTCAAGGCCTGCCAGAGTTCAAGTCCAGCCCCAGACACTTAGAGAGACGATGTAAAAAGTGAAAACTGGGGGTGTAGCTCAATAGTAGAATGCTTGCTGAATGTGTAGGATCCGGAGTTTAAATCCCAAACCACACTAAGAAAAATAGATTCACTGGGCATGGACTATGGGAACCACTCCAAACCTAAGATTTTTTTTTATTTCACCAGACATGGTGGCACATTCCTTTGATCCCAGAACTCAGAACTCAGAGGCAGAGACACATGGATCTCTGTGAATCTGAGGCCAGCCTGGTCTACAGAGTGAGTTCCAGGGCAGCCAGGGCAACACAGAGAAACCCTGTCTTGAAAAACCAAGTATTACATTCATTGATTTACCGTGTGTGTGTGTGTGTGTGTGTGTGTGTGTGTGTGTGTGTGTGTGTGTGTGTGTTTACACTAGAGTGCACTATGGCATATGTGTGAAGGTCAGGGGGTAACCTGCATGAATCTGTTCTCTCCTTCTCCCTGTGGTTTCTTGGGATCCAACCCAGGTCCTCAGGTTTGGTGGGAAACACCTTTGCCATCTGAGCTGTCTCGCTGGCCCATTTGTTTGTTTTTTTTGAGGCAGGGTGTCATGTAACAAGGGCTGGTCTTGAACTGGCTATGCAGCCAAGGATGAACTTGAACCTGTTCAGGTGTGGGTCATCACAAGCGTAGACACCTCTAACTATGCTAGCCACCCCTAGAGGAAGTGCTCAGGGTCTCTGTAAATGAAGCCAGGATTAGTGACACAGGATACGGCTGGGAGTCTAGGGAGGCTCTATCACAGGATGGGGGGCCAAGTGACCTCGGAAACAATCGGCCTGGGTGACCCTGGAGCACCACCTGACTCAGGTGGCTGCAAGACGGCCCAGGTGACTTGCAGAAGCGAAGTGTGTGGGACGACAGACGCAAGAAGTCACCTGGAGTGGCAGTGCCTCCTTTGGTACACTGAGGATCTGGGGTGGGGGGGCGCCTACCGCCAAGGTCTGCAATTGGGTGCCTGGAGTGGCTCCCAGAGCGCGAGGGCCAGAGGTCCGCAGGGGTCACTGAGTTCCGGGGTGCCTGCCTGTGGTCTCAAAGCCTCTGCACTCTTTGTGGCCCGAGCTCCGGCTCCCCCTCTCTCCCAGCCTCAGTTTCCCCACGCAGAAAGTAGTTCGGAGAGACAACGTGCGCTCTCCAAGCGAATCTTAAGCTGAGCTGGACTTTACCGAGGTCCGGGCGGCTCCGTACCTCCGGGGGTGGGCGGGCCCTGGGATCTGGCCACAGCCGCCCGGGTCCCGCCCCCGGTCCCTGCGGGGCTGTGCCCGGAGGCCCCGCCCCCCGCCCACGAGGAAGTGGCTGCGGCGCTGCGCGGGTCTCAGAGCCGGTTCGGCGCGTCGACTGTCCAGAGTCCGCGGCCGGGGCGCCCCGAGGTGAGCGGCGTGGGGTGGTCGCGTGGTGTGTGTGGGGGATATGAGGCCACCTAGAAGTCCGGGGACTTGAAGCTATGTTCGACGGTGAGGGGGGTGGGGGTGAGAGGGGATTGGAGGGCCGTGTGCACGGGGGCCTGATGGGGCTCCCGGCGAGGGTGCGACTGAAGAGGAACTCTTGGGGGGCGGCGTTCTGGAGATGCGGGGCGCGGTGGGAGGAACCGCAGAAATTCCCCGCGCACTCGACGCCATCAAGGCGGCACAGCCCCAGCCCTCGCGCCCTTTCTCCGCTTTTCTGGTCCCGCTTTTCGATCACCGCGCCCGGTGTCGCCCCGTTACTTCGGGTGCAGGGCCCCACGCCCAGTCACTTCCCCCTTGGTCCGCAGCCTTCCGGGTTGTTGCGACCGGGAAATGAGCTGGCGCCCCCGCCCCGCCTCATCCCCCAGTGACCGTGCCCACCCCGCCGGGATTCAGGGATTCAGGTTTCTGGGTCTCACCCAGTGCGGTGCGGGGCGAGCGGACCCCGGCAGCGCGAGAGAAGCCCAGCCAGCCACTCGGGACTGGGAAGGTCCGATCGGGCCCCCAGGATTCCCCAAACTGGGAGTCAGCCCAGGTGCTGGTCTTAGAGTTGTTCCCCGAGGCAGCTCCAGCCTGGGGCGGCGTGGCCGGTGACACGGGTGAGCCACCCAGTCGCTGTGGAGCTCAACTTGCCTTGACTGGAAAATGGGGACCTTCCAGATCCGGAGGCTTAGCGGCCAGATGTGGCCAACACACTTGGCAGTGTGCCTGCCTGCCTGCTGCTGCCGACCTCATTTCTGCACCCGGGTTGAACCTTGCCTTGCGTGGTGGTGGTAGGATGGTGGGGTCCCAAACTGCAGCCCTGCCGGGTGACTTTGAGGGAAGTTAAACTTCTTCACGTGCAAAATGAAAAAGAAACAGATTTACAGACTTGGATTGTAAGAGAATGTGTGGGGCTGGGAGATGGCGCAGTGCATAAAAACACTGGCCGTGCAAGCATGAAGACCTGAGTTCGAATCTCCAGCATCTACGAGAAACTGGAAGTATGTCTGTAATCCTAGTGCCCCGATTGGGGTGGGATAAGATAGCCGAGGTTGTCCCCTGACATCCACGGACACGCACGCAAGAGTGTAAGGCAAAGTTCTGTGTGAATGAAAGTTCTGTTTTTTGCTTTGGGTTTTTTGTTTGGTTGGGTTTTTTTTTTTTTTTTTTAGACAGGGTCTCATTATGTAGACCAGGCTGGCCTCACGCTCTTACAGATCAGCTTACCTCTGCTTCCCCCAGTGCTGAGATTAAAGGTGAGCACACATTTGTATCATTTTAAAAAATAAATAACCTCAGTATGGATTAGAGTGTTTTGTCTTGGTCCCAGGGCCTCACGCTTGTTAAACAAGTGCTCTACTAATGAGCCACACCCTCCAGCCCCCTAAGTGGTATGTGGGTTTTTCCACTCTGTCACTGGCGTGTGTGTGTGTGTGTGTGTGTGTGTGTGTGTGTGTGTGTGTGTGTGTTCGTTCTTGTGTGTTCTCTCTCGCGAGCATTCTCTCTCCCTCCCTAGGATGGCAGAAAAATGTCAGATTCCCCTGGAGCTGAGTATTGGTGGCTGTGAGCTACTAGAGCTGAACCCAGGTTCTCTGCGAGAGCAGCAAGTGTTCTTAATCACAGCATCTTCTCTCCAGTCCCATGTTCTGTTTGCTCTTGTTGGAGTTAGTTAGCACACGGCCCTTCAAACACACACAACAAATGAACAACTGAGGATCTCTCCACAGTCCTGCCAGCACTGAGTTTTATGGGTTTTGGATGAGTTTTGTTTTGATTATTTGAACTGGTGTTTTACAGTATTTTAAAATTATTTTAATCTGTGTTGCTGGATTTGGCTTTGCCTAGTTCAGTAATACTTCAAGAGAAGCCTAGAGAAGGAGGAATCGGGGTTTCGAGGGCTGCTCACACCACCCAGGCTCCTACCCACAACAGGAAGTTGAGTAAGGCTTAGCACCATAAAAAAGAAAAAAAACTGCTGCTGGCTGCTCTGAGCGAGGCCTGAGCTGGGCGGGGACTTCCTGGATTGCCTGTGGAGCCAAGGTCCTTGCTGTAGGCAACTCCTGCTTGGTTTAAGTCTCAAATTCAGCCAAACTGGATTCAAGGAAACAGAGCCAAGAAAAGCCAAGTGAGCAAGGAAGGACCAATAGACTGTGTCTGTGGGATGGAGGATACCCAGCCAGGATGGAGAGAGCTAGAGTATTTTATTTATTTATTACTGCATTTCTGTGTGTGTGTGTGTGTGTGTGTGTGTGTGTGTGTGTGTGTGTGTGTGTGTAGGGGGAGTCAGGATGAGTTACAGGAGTTGATTCCTTTACTGTGTGGGTCCAGGGGATCAAACTCAGGTCATCAGGCTGGGCAGCAAGCACTTTTACCTGCTGAGACATCTTGCCAGCCTCTGTTTACTTATTTATTTGAGACAGGTTCTCACTGTGAAGCCCAAGCTGGCTTCAAACTCATGATCCTCCAGCCTCAGCCTCCTAAGTGCAGGCATCTCTGTGTGGTACCACACCCTGTTGGCGAGTTTTAACCCCGCACTTGGCTGCACAGCAGCCTGAGGCTCTGGCTGGCTGGCTTAGGAGGGCAGTTGCATCAGTCCTCTCCAGCCACAGGAGATGTCCTAGGGTAAAGGCTTCTGATTTTTGTGACCATTTGTTCCTAGCCCGCTCCCCCGCCACCCCGCCCTGCCCCCCAGTTGTTGATGTATTGCGGTGAGGCAACAGGGCGCGTTCTCTGCCTCACCATCCTTCAAGACAGAGCAAAAAGAAAGTAGAAGTCATTCATTCATTAATGGTCAAAATATATTCCTGGAGGGCTAGGGGTGTGGCTCAGTGGTAGAGCACCTGCCTAGAATTCCCCAGTGAAGGGCCTGGGTGTGGCTCAGTGGTAGAGCACCTGCCTAGAATCCCCCAGTGAGGGACTAGGGTGTGGCTCCCAGTTAGAACACTTACCTAGAATGCACAAGACTTTGGGTTCCACCCCAATACTGTGAAGGGGGAAAAAAATCAGTTTTCGTATGTACCTGAAGCTGACCTCAAATTCACAATCCTCCTACCTTAGTCTCTAGAGTGCAAGGGATTACTGGTGTGTGCCACCAAGCACAGTTCAAGAATTTATGTCTAGCTCAATAGTGGCACATAACCTTTAATCCCAGGATTTGGGAGGTGGAGCCAGGCAGATCTCTGAGTTTGAGGCCAGCCTGGTCTATAGAGTGAGTTCCAGGACAGCCAGGGCTACACAGAGAAACTTTGTCTCAGAAAACAAAAACAAAACAAAATAAAACAAAAACCAACAAAAATAAATGAAAAATGCACGTCTCAGAAACTTAAGGTCTTGTCAAGACCCCAGTTCATGTTCTTGGGCATCTTCAGGATAAAAACAACTCACCTTGGAGACCCAAAGCACTACTGAGTGCCACTGGCAGGGATTCAGAGCGAAACAGAACCTTCCTCAGGATGCCTCCCTTGCCCTAGCCAGCGCTGGGTCTGCTAGCAGGGAGTAGCCCTGTGTGGGCAGTGCTCCTGGGAGAACAGAGACCTGGTCCTGTGCTGGCAGGAGATGGCTTGGAGCCAGACAGGAAGTTTAATCCACACTCCCCCAGACTCTCCCAGTTTCCAGGGCAATAATAGAGCAGGAGCAGTCTCAGCCCCTCCCTGCCCACCTCCTTTGACAGATGGATGAGAGGGCTCAGGGTCTAACTCAGCAACAGAGTGCACAGGCCTGGATCTCATCCCCAGCAGCACCAAAGTAAGTAAGTAAAAACCCTCCCTCCTCAGCCTCGAGTGCCACGATTACGGCTTGTATCACCACACCCCACTCTTGGTCGAATTTTTCTGTGTCCTTTTTTTTTTTCTCTCCTCCCCCCCAACAGGATCTCTCTGTATAGCCCTGGCTTGCCTGGAACATACTGTGTAGACCAGGCGGGCCTTGAAACAAACAGAGACCCTGCCTCTGTCACGAGTGCTGGGTTTTAAAGGTGTGCATGGGTCACCAGATGCAGCTTTAGGTCCTTTTTACACCAGGAGGATGGCAGGCAGTGGGTGACACTCCCTCCTCCACCCCTGCTGTAGGTCTGGGGTCTTGCCAGTTTGGTTGCTTTCAGAAGCTGTAAGAAGAGGGAAGTGAGTCTTCCCTTTCACCATTTGTTTCTGGCTCTCCTGTGCCCAACCAGTGGACACTGTCATTTACTCGGTCACCCTATGCCTATGGTTAGCATTAGCAGCTTTTACTGCTCCTCCACACAACCTTCAGGTTCCAGGAAATGGGGGCCAGGGCTCCCCCAGTTGTCTTAAATTACCCTCTAGGACACACGGAGCCTGCTGCTGAGGGCAGTGTCGGCCCATGGAGAGTGATGGGGCCGATACTGGGAAGGCAGGCTACAGCCCTGCCCTTCTTACTCCCATGGGGAAGGATGGGCATCAACTTCCACTGCAGTTAGGGACCAGCCAGAGCTCAGCTGGACTTTGGAGTGGCTTCTGGCTTAGCCCTGCTATGCTGATGTATTTTATGGATTAGGCTGACCACAGGTTTCCTCTGCTGATTGTTTCTTGAGACAGGGTTTTTCTGTGCAGCCTTGGCTGTCCTGGGACTTGCTCAGTAGACCATGCTGTCCGATCTGTTTTTTTAAAGGGAAGATCATCAGCGAGGGTTTATATAAATCACTAGCCAGGTCAGAATCCTAGTTTGGCCAGCCTCTTCTAGGGGAAGGCAGGAGGACTGTTGGCTGTGGTGGCCCTGGCTGGGAGACCCACCCACAAGTGCTCAGGGGAATTCCCATCTAGCCTGCAGGCTAAGGTGAGGGCTTCAAGGTTGTTCTCCCGGGTCCCTCCCCTTAGCCTAGCTCTTCCTGGATCTGGGAGCTAGGGAAGGCTGCTATGTCTTGATCTGTAAAAGGAAGACCATGTATGCCAAGTGTGCTTGCAAGCATGAGGACCTGAGTTTGATCCCCAGAGCCCATGTGAAAAAGCTGGGTGTGGTGTGGGAGAGATGGCTCATCGGTACAGAACCAGGTAGGGCGGCCCACGGCCGCCTGGGACTCCAGTTCCAGGGAACCAGGCGCCCTCTTCTGGCCATTTTGGGTTTCGCACCACTTGTGTCCTTCCACCTCCACATAATTAAAGCCAACAACAAAAGACAGCAGGGCATGGTGGCGCACGCCTTTAATCCCCCGCACTCAGGAGACAGAGGCAGGGGGATCTCTGTGAGTTTGAAGCCAGCCCAGGACAACCAAGGCTACACAAAGAAATTCTGTCTCGAAAAACCAGAAAAGGGAAAAAATGGCTAGGTGTGGTGGCGCGCACACACGTCATGCCAGTGCCGAGGAGGCAGACAGGCAGTTCTCCATCTGCAGTGACACCTGGCCCCTGTGTGCAAAGCTCGAATACATCCATCTAGGATGGTGTGCATCCATCTAGCCAGGTGTGCACACACCCGCTTGCTGAGCAAAGGTTTTCTGAGAGTCCACTAGGTCACCATTCTGGGCGTGGGAGCCAGATACAGTCCTGGTTTCTGCGGCAGATGTTTCCTGTGCCACCCAGGAACTGTCTAAATGTCCCTGTGCCACCCAGGAACTGTCGTCTAAGTGTCCCTGTTGCACCAGTAAGCAAGAGGTTTTCACCAGGTTAGCAGAGTGGGGCCGCCATGGGCAGGGTTTATCAGTGAGTGCTCAGTGGAAGGACCATGATGTAACCGAACTCAGAATGAAATGGCAAAGGATGTAGGCCCGAGGTGTGTGTGTGTGTGTGTGTGTGTGTGTGTGTGTGTGTCGGTGTCTGAGTGAAGAGCATTATAGGCTCAGGGAACAGCTAGTGCAGGGGCCTGAGGCAGGAGTATGCCGATGTAGCTCAGGGTTAGCTTGTAGGGCTAAGGAGAGCATGTTTCAATGAGGAAATTGAGGCTGGGCATCACGTATATTGTGGAACAAAAGCATAGCTTGTCAGCTGGCTCCTTTAACGTGTCTTTAAAGAACTATCTGTTTCTTCATGCTTGTGCCACGCATGCATGTGGAGGTTACAGAACAACCCGAGGAAGTCGGTTCTTCCTTCCATCACATGGGTCCCGGGGATTGAACTCAGGTCATCAGGTTTGGTGGCAGTGCCCTTACCCACTGAAAACATCCGTCTAGACCGATGGACCACTTCCCGATCACCTACCAGCCGTGCTGTATCTTTTTGTTGTTGTTACGAGACAGCAGTGCTTGTAGCCCAGACTAGCCTGGAATTCAGTATGTGCTGAGGATGACTGTGAATTTAACCATTATTCTCCTGCCTCTGCCTCTTAGGCTTGTGCCACCACACCCAGTTTATGTGGTCCTCATGAACGCTAGCTAGGCCAGCACTCTGCCAACTGAGCGACATCCCCAGCCCTGTTGGTTTCCTGAGACAAGGTCTGGGTAGCCCAGGGTGGCTTTGAACTCATGACCACCCTGACTTACTCTTCCCGTGGCTGGAATTCCAGGCATGTGCTATCAGGCCCAGCCTTGGCATCTCACTCTGCTCTCCACACCTCAGGCGGGGTGGGCAGGGTTACTGTTGCATTGTGTGGATGAGGAAATGAGGTTCAGGAACAGCAGGTGATGTGCTTTGGGTCATGTGGCTGGCAAACAGTGCCATGATGCCTCCCCACTCTGGAAACCTCATGACTGGGGAGCTGAGGGAAGGGGTTGGGCAGAATGGGGTTTGGGGAAGTGACTTTCCGTGATATTTTTGGATGGGTGTCTTGGTGGGGGAGAATGGAGGGACAACAGAGAAGATCTCAGAGACGTGAAAATGTGGACAGTGGTGGCCAGGAAGGGACATCTGGCAGAGTGTGGGAGAAGCATGGGGAATGCATGCCCTGGGGGAGGCCAGCCAGGGGAGCAGAGGCAGGGCTGGTGGGGAGGCGGTGGGAGCCCAGCCGAGGCTCTGCTGCGACCAGCTCTAGAATGTGAGCTGTCTTACTCGCCTGGCCTTTGTTCCACCCACGGGGCTCGGAAGGGAGGACCACTGACAGGTGGGCTCTGTTTGAAGTGGATTATGGGACTGTTTAATTTTCATGATGCGTGTGTGTGTGTGTGTGTCTGTCTACACTATGAAGAAACTGAGGCACAGGTGATAAGTGACAGGCCTGTGTGGCTCAGGGTCCCAGTCCCCACTCACATAGTGTATTGCCTGCAGTCCCAAGCTCTGTTCTACCCACCTTTTGTTCTCTAGAGCCCAGGACATCTGTGACACCCGCTTTTTTGGGATGAGGGACTCTTGGGCTCAAGGAGAGGTTGTAACATGCTTGGCCAGTCAGGAGACTAGGGTGACCCACGCTGCTTCCCTGTCAAGACAGGGCACAGCTGACCTGCATTCTGTCCCCTCCCCTGGGTCCAGGAGACAAGTGACTATGGCCTACCACAGCTTCCTCGTGGAACCCATCAGCTGCCATGCCTGGAACAAGGACCGTACACGTGAGTGCTGACTTCTGCAAGGTGGCCTGCTGAACTGGTACTAGTTGGGACATTGGGGTGACAGGGCAGTGAAACAGGGGTGCAGCCAGACCCCATACTTTGAGTCTCTGTACTTAAGGCAAGTGCTTGCTCCTGGGAGACGGATGAAGAACCCAAGAGCGAGCGGGGAGGCCAGGAGGGTAGAAAGAGACGTTGGCATGTTGGGTGGCCAGGAGGGTAGAAAGAGACGTTGGCATGTTGGGCGGATGGAGGTGAACAGCCTGGGCCTCCCGAACAGTCTGGTGGGTGGTGGAGTTACCATGAGAAACACGAAGGACAGGGCATGGTAGTGCACACCTGCCACCCCAAACTGAGGAGGCTGAGGCAGGGAGAGTATATGTTTGAGGCCAGCCTGAGCTACACAGCCAGACCTTATCTCCAAAATCCAACAAAATGGGCCAGGGAGATGGCTCGGCATTGCTTACCAAGCCCGGTGAGTTTGGTCTCCAGGACCCACATATTGGAAAGAAAGAACTCATCACTCTACCTCTGACTTCCACTCACTCACATGCTGTGGCACTCCCATACGCACACACGTGCACAAAATAAACAAATGTAAAAAACTTAAAGGCGTGGGTAGGAAGGCCCCAGGCCAGGATGACGGTCTTGGGGATAGGGCAGTAATGGCTTCTGCCAGAGCTGTGGGCTGGGCTGAGGATTGCTGTGGGAAAATTCAGGGTGATGGGGACAGGCCTGGGGTGGCCCAGCAGGACATGAGAGGTTTCAGACAGGACAGCCTGGCTCTTGAAGAGCACCTGAGGGGGAGCAGAGGTGGGAAGGGCGGGCACCCATGCTGCTGCCTCCCTCCCACAGAGATCGCCATCTGCCCCAACAACCACGAGGTGCACATCTATGAGAAGAGCGGAGCCAAGTGGAACAAGGTCCATGAGCTTAAGGAGCACAACGGGCAGGTGACAGGTGGGTCAGGACCGCCCTCGAGAGAGGGGCCGAGGGACAGCAGGCCGGGGTGGGGCTGTCCACTCACCATGTGAAAACATGTTCAAACTGGTTTCGGGACCATAAAGATGGCTCAGCTGATAAAGGAACTTACTTGAGGTCCATCCCCAGGACCCACACAGAGGAAGAGAACCACTTCCTGAAAGTTGTCCTCTGACCTCTACAAACTAGTATACACAAACACAAAATGAATTTTTAAAATTAAAAGTCCAGTTGGCTTAGGTGGTAAAAAGATTACGTTGTTGTACATTATTATTGACACTTAGGAGTGTCTGTTAGGGGCAGGGGATGCCAGTGAGTGGTTGGGGATGTGGCTCAGCAGTAGAGCACCTGCCTAAAATTGCCCAGTGAGGGTCTAGAGGCTTGGCTCAGTTATAGAGTACTTGTTAGTGTGAGCAAGGCACTGGGCACCACAGTTAAACATCTAGGTGTGGCCGCTGTAGCTTTGGTGGCTTTAGCCTGTGTCCTCTGACCCAACCCTGCAGGCATCGACTGGGCCCCTGAGAGTAACCGCATTGTGACCTGCGGCACAGACCGCAATGCCTATGTGTGGACGCTGAAGGGCCGCACGTGGAAGCCTACACTGGTCATCCTGCGGATCAACCGAGCTGCCCGCTGTGTGCGCTGGGCCCCCAATGAGAACAAGTTCGCCGTGGGCAGTGGCTCCCGGGTCATCTCCATCTGTTATTTTGAACAGGAGAATGACTGGTGGGTGCTTGGTTGGGGTCAGAGAAGGGGGGGGGTATGCAGCGTGGGGGTAGGGGTGTTGGTGGAGCCCAGGACTGCAGACTTACAGGATGCAAGATCAGAGTGTCCCAGACCACAGCAAATGAAATGAGGAGACTCTTGCTCCCATGATTCCAGGGAAATCTGTCTTCTGAGCCTTGCTGGTGAGGCAGTGAGTCCTCTTTATTGTGGTCCCACAGCTCTGACATACCAGAGACATAGACCATGCCACTGCTACTTCTGGGGACACTACACAAGCCCTGTGTGCACACAGCCACCAGCTTCCTGGCAGCACTGTGGACTGGGCCTGCCACCCACTTGTCTCTGAGGTATCATACTCCAGGAGCCACTGACAAACACCCAGCCACACTTTTTAAAAGACAGCGTCTAGCTAGGCGATGGTGGCACACGCCTTTAATCCCAGCACTTGGGAGGCAGAGCCAGGCGGATCTCTGTGAGTTTGAGGCCAGCCTGGGCTACCAAGTGAGCTCCAGGAAAGGCGCAAAGCTCCACAGAGAAACCCTGTCTCGAAAAACCAAAAAAAAAAAAGAAAAGAAAAAAAGAAAAACCAAAACAAACAAAAAAGACAGGGTCTAAATGCAGCCCAGGGTGGCTTCAAGCTCAGTGTATAGCCAAGGTGACCTTGAACTTATGATCCTCCTGCCTCTGCCTTAGTGCTGGGATGACAGGTGTGTACCACCATGCCTGGTGTCTGCAGGGATAGGGATGGAACATAAGGCTTCGTGAATGCTGGGCAAACACTCCACCAGTTGAACTACATCTCCAGCCCTAGGGAACTGAACCTAGGGTCTCCTGCATACTAGATAAGAGCTCTGCTGCCGAACCACATTGCCAGCCCTAGTTTTTTTTTTTTTTTTTGGACAGGATCTTGCTATGTAGCTAAGGTTACCCTTGAATTCGATTCTTTAGTATTTGTGTGCACCAGATGGCCTGTCCCAGCCAGTGTTGGAAGACAAGGACAGTTTTGAGTCTAGAAAACAATTCAAATTCTACCCTAGCCATTTAGAACCATGTGATCTTATGTGGTTGGTGGTGACAAGTTCTCACCTCAGAAGGAACCCAGGACATCGCTGCCTGGAGTGGTCACTCAAGTGTCTGTCATCGGTTGACTGTCCCCCAGGACACTGCTGTCCACATTACCCACCTGCCTGCCTTTTCCACCCATGTGTGTAGGTGGGTGTGCAAGCACATCAAAAAGCCCATCCGCTCCACTGTCCTCAGCCTCGACTGGCACCCCAACAACGTGCTCCTGGCTGCAGGCTCCTGTGACTTCAAGTGCAGGTGAGCTGGCCATCCACCTGAGAGGGGGACCCTAGCCAACCAATAGCAGAGACTGGAGGGTGGGGGAAGAACCCCAAGCCCCTCCTTCCAAACCAACTCCTGATTCGCTACCAGCAAAGTGACCTGGGATCCCTGGGGCATCAGACAGGGTTTGCTCTGCACATGATCACCATGGCCTGCTAGCACCCCAGGACGGAATCTTAGCAAGATGTGTCCTTTGCCATCTCTGAATGTCAGCAAGGTCTCCCCAAGTCCTCCTCCCCTGCCTCCCCCACTACAGCTGTCCTGATTTCTACTGAAGAATGAATGCTGTGTACTTATTCCTACTAAGGTTTGAATGACTGATGACCTCAACAAAACTCACTCTGTTATTTTCCACTTCTGGACCTAGAAACCTCTCTTGGCCAGTGAGCTCAAATTCCTCCCAGCTCTAGGCAGACATTGCCCCTTCCCCAAGTGTCTGAATTCCCACATGGGAAACTATAGGCACCAAAGGCCCCCTTTCTTAATCCTGGGCCCAGAGTGTGGTGTCCCACAAGGCTTTGGGTTGCTAGGTAGGTTGGTCCTACCCACTTTTGTTTTCATGAGACTGTCTTGCTGTATACCCCAGGCTATCCTCAAACTTACGGTCCTCTATTAGAGGTGTGAAACAGGTGGGTCAGGAGGAGTTGAATGTGTGTGGGGATAGTGTTGTGGGGCCAAGAGGAGAGGGCAGAATTGGAGCACAAGAGCTGTTCTAGCCACTGGCTGTCCATGTCAAGCCTGGCAGGAACTAGGACACCCCCTGGAGCCACGAAGTTATGGACAGCTTTAAGGTTAGGGTCCCTTGGGTTCCAGGCCACAAGACTCTGAACCAGGAGGCCTCCCATCCTGGCCCACAGGCTCAGCGCGTTTGGCTGACTTGGGGGAGGATCCGCTTCTCAGGCCCGTTTTCTTCTACAGGATCTTCTCTGCCTATATCAAGGAGGTGGAGGAGCGGCCAGCCCCTACACCGTGGGGCTCCAAGATGCCCTTTGGGGAGCTGATGTTCGAGTCGAGCAGCAGTTGTGGCTGGGTGCATGGAGTCTGCTTCTCGGCCAGTGGGAGCCGAGTGGCTTGGGTCAGCCACGACAGCACAGTGTGCCTGGTGGACGCTGACAAGAAGATGGCGTGAGTTTGGGAACAGGCTGTGGGGCGGGCGGCTACAACTGAAGCCCAGAGCAGGAGCGGGCGACAGCATGGCTGACGCACTTTCTCTTTCAGCGTTGCAACCCTGGCCTCTGAAACCTTGCCACTCCTGGCCATCACCTTCATCACAGAAAACAGTCTAGTGGCAGCGGTAAGTGGCCTTTGGGGATGCAAAGGCAGGGGCCAGTACGTAGTCTTTTCACTCAGCCCTTCCTCCCTCCTCCTGCTTTTTTTTTTTGGTTTTTGAGACAGGGTTTTTCTGTGTAGTTTTAGTGCCTGTCCTGGATCTCCCTCTGTAGACTAGGCTGGCCTTGAACTCAGAGATCCGCCTGGTTCTGCCTCCCAAGTGCTGGGATTAAAGGCGTGCGCCACCACTGCCCAGCTCCTCTCCTGCTTTTTGTTGTGCTTTTATGCATAACAGTTTGGGTATGCTGTAGTAACAAAATTTCCCAGCTGTGTATGGCACGACACAGGGTATTTTTGACAGGGTCTCACTGTGTGGCCTAGGCTAGTCTTCCCTTTTCCCTCTGAGTTCTCCTTTAATTCATTCTGTAACCCAGGCCAACCTCCAATTTATAATCCTCCTGCCTCAGCTTCTTGAATACCTGGGATTACACACGTTTTTGCTTGCACGTCTATCCAGTGTAGGTGTTGTGGGGGAGGGGACTCTGGGGAGGCTTCATTTCCAGTGCTTCCCCAGCTGTCTTGAGTGTAGAAGAGTCGTTCTAGAATTGTGCCCTAACATCTTTGCTTACAATGACCAGTGCAGATGACAAGGCCATACCTAACTGAGGCCTGTGAAGTCACTCTGGGGGTAAAAGCACTTGCTGTTCACCCTGATGACTCTGAGTTCAATTCCTGGGTCCCACATGGTGAAAGGAGAGAGCCAACTCTCACAGGTTGCCCTCTGACCTCAACATGCACCCATGGCACCTGCCCATGCACACACATGCACACCCACCAGATTTTTTAGAGGCAGGCCTGTGGGAATGGACTCAGAGTCACCCAGTGTCCCAAAAAAGCTACTGTCTCGTCTATCCACTATTCCATTAATATGGCGGCTTATTTTCTCCCTGACGGATCACCCAGCTGGGATGGAGGTCTGCTCGAGGAAAGGGTCCCAGACACATATCAAGTAGATGCTGGCCTTGCATGGTGGGGGGGAGGGCAGCCTTCTTATCTGTGCCTACTTGATACCTCTGAGGCTGAAGTCCCTCTCTCTGGGTCCTGGTGTATCCCCCTGCTGGGGCATCTGTCTCCTGATAGCCCTCAGTAGCTGCCAGATGCCCTCATCTCCAGTCTCACCTCAAGCCTCAGTTTCCATTTTAGAGTCCCTACCTCAGATGATGCTTCAGTGTCCCTCCTGTCCCTCCTCAGGGCCACGACTGCTTCCCCGTGCTGTTTACCTATGACAGTTCTGCGGGGACATTGAGCTTTGGTGGTCGGCTGGATGTGCCCAAGCAGAGCTCCCAGCGTGGCCTGACAGCCCGAGAACGCTTCCAGAACCTCGACAAGAAGGCCAGCTCTGAGGGTGGTGCAGCCACAGGCGCCGGCCTAGACTCACTGCACAAGAACAGTGTCAGGTGCTTCTGCAAACAACCAAGACCCACTTCAGAGGGCTGGGGTGGGAGCCGAGGGAGGGGCGTGAAATGGCATGGTGCTAGAGGGGGACTAGAGGAAGCAGGCCGACTTCCAGGCCATACTCAAATAGTAGGAACTTAGCAGTCAGCCTGGACTGGGGCATGCCTAAGGCATGGCGGGGCCTCTAGGATGCAGGAGAGTGACTGGTGGGCTTCTTGGGAGTGGGTCTCTTGCTAGATTCAAGTGTGGGAGACCCTCCAAAACCCCAATGCTACCAGCCACAGGGGTCCACCCTGAAACATACTAGGAAGCAGGCATTCTGCCTTGGGAGGTCTTTAAGCCAACATCCAAGCTAGCTTCCAAGGTTGTTCACTACCAGGCACAGTATCCTCCCTTACCCATTTCTAGCCCTCCCCTCACCACCCCCCTCCAGCTCAGCACACTAGTGGCACTCTGCATTCCCCATACACTCAGGCCTGTCCTTGCCTAGGCTTCAAGGGTCTTGTTCTCTGGCCAGGACTGTTTCCCTCACCTGACACACTGTTCCTCCAAGCCTTGTTCCCTGGCTGGTCCTACCTCATCTTGGTATTTTTCATGGGAATGGGTCTGGGAGCTCATGGCCAGCAAGCTTGGCCTCTAAACCCAATCTCCTTACAGTCAAATCTCGGTGCTCAGCGGGGGCAAGGCCAAGTGCTCGCAGTTCTGCACTACAGGCATGGATGGTGGCATGAGCATCTGGGATGTGAAGGTGAAGCTGCCCCCGCAACCTCCCCCCCCCCCTTTTCTTAGCTGCCCTGGGGCCTGGGATGGGGATCATCTCCTGACCTTTGGGTGTGCATGCCTTTCTGTTGGGATTCAAACTCCGCCCTCTTTTGTGCTGGGGCTGAGATGGGTGTGGGGTGTCTACAGGACAGCGGAGAACCAGCCTGTCCATTCTCTACTTGCAGAGCTTGGAGTCAGCCTTGAAGGACCTGAAGATCAAATGAGCTGTGGAGTGCCACCCTCACCCAGATGCTGGGAAAGAGGGAAGGGCGCTGGGGAGGCCAAGGGCTGCTTTGCTGAATGCTTCTAGGGTGCAAGTAAGGGGCTGCTCCCCAAGAAGGGAGGAGACAGGTGGGAACTTTCCTACCTATTTAAAGAATATGTGCCTTTTAAAGAAATGCTTTCACTTACTGCTTAAAAAAGAAAGAAAGATGAAAAAGCCCCTAAGCACAATGCTGGTCATGAATCGCTTCAGAAAATGGGGTAATAAATGCCATCTGCGGACAGGCCTGCCTGTGTCTCAGAGAAGCTAGTTGCTGTGTGGGCTGCTGGAAACAAAACTGACCTTCAGTACAGGGGACCTTCTCTTCCAACTATGATTAAGTGGTGTGATTCCAACACAAACGGGGTACACACTGCTCTGGACCATGGTGGAAATCTCTCATTTCTCACTCTGATGTGGGCAGCTGAATTCTGGTAAATGTTCATTGGTTTTTGTACAATCCCCTATTTCTATTTTAGCCTACGGCCTTTTGTCACATGTTTTGGGTTACCTTTTTTACACAGCATCTGAGCTGACAAAATTCCATCAAGGATGAAAACCATCCTTCTGTAAGACAAATCACTCTAGCAGATGGCACCAAGGCACACAAGCTTCTATTACTCAGCCCAGGTCTCAGTTTCTGTGACAGTCAGGCCTTCAGATGTGTAAAAGGACCCCAACAATCCCCAATCACACTCTCCCTCCAACCCAAGCAGTACACTTTGGTTTGGTGCTGGGGGCCTCAAGCAGGAACCCTGACACTCATCCCCAAATGTTATAAACATTTTTTTTTTTCTTTTTGAGACAGGGTTTCTCTGTGTAACCCTGGCTGTCCTGGATCTCACTCTGTAGACCAGGCTGGTCTTTCAGCTCAAGAGATAAACTACCTTTTTACTACTCAGTCCTAGAACCAGCAAGAAGGCATTGTTAAATAGCTACCACCTTCTTCCACCCTGAAGGAGACTTCATTTGGGAGCCAATCTTGAATCTGGGCAGCTGTAGGATCCCTCCAGAGACCATCAATTGGGGTCAGGCCCAAGGGCACGTGGTAAAGGTCACTAGGAAATAGACTGGGTGTCATCTCTGCCATCACACTGCTTGATCCTCTGGCAACCATACCACCCCTCCTTGTGCCCCAACACATCCACCGACCCCCCAAGCTCTTTGATCTCTGGGGATGCACAAAGGACAATGCCACTCAGGTGAAGCATCCCCTCTCAGCTCAGATGGGGCCAGGACAGAACCCTTTCACTGGTCCTGAACACACAAGTAACTCACTGGCTGTGCTAGGTCTGCTTCTTCAACTGCCACAATGCTAAGGATTGAGTGGAGAGCTCAGACTGGTGAGCGCTGGCCATTACCTTTTAGAGACTTCTAGCAGAGGATTAGGATATGACAAGCAGGCAGCACCTGGAGGCCCACAGGGGAAGCTCAGTATTGCTCGGGTCTTCTGTAGGTTGAGTACTAGCCCTAAGTCTCACTCTACTGATACTGACATCTAGGCTCTGCATCTTGCTTTGTGTAAAAGCCTGATAGTGTTTTCCCAGGTAGGCGTGTGCCCTGCTGGTACCTGCCATGAACAAAATTAGGGTATAGCAGCCAGAAGATGAATTGCCAAACAAGGATTACGATAATGTTGTTTAATCTGCCAAATATACAAGTTGAATTTGAGGAGCATGTCTTGTCTGGGTGATGCACAGTAACCAGAGGTTTCTTGAAATGATCAATGGGTAGGGTTAAAAATGGCCACTAGCCCTGACCAGGTGGGTGGGAAGGGGGCAGAGCAGGTCAGAGAGGAGAGGCCTCATTGGACGGAACTGGCCAGGCACAAACCTTGGACCCTTAGGGGCACAGGCTTCCTGACAGCCCCTCTGAGTGAGCACCCAGACAACGATCTGGGCTGGTTGTCATCAACTCCCACATCAGCTGCCTACTGGCACTATCCCCCCACCCCCAACGTGCAATCTACTGGACAAATGGAATCTCTTTACCCCACTTCCCAGGCAGCCCCCAACCAGGGTTCCAAATTCTAAAAACAGCAAAAACATTCAAATGGTTATGTATGAAATGCTGTCCTGCATCTTTCTGTCTCAAAGATAGCAGCTGCCCCTCCCCCCAGCCCCCCCACACCCCCTGAATGATTTCTGTGCCAAGATGAAGAGGAGGCCCCAGGCCATAGGGGCTCCTGGCCATGAGGGGCTGCTGCAGCGGCGCCAGGGCACAGGGTGGGTGAGACACGGCAGAGGTCCTGGAGGCATGGCCCAGTTCCTCGGCATCTCCTCCCACAGGCCAGCTTACTTATTCAGGGAGAGTGACTGCATTCGTTTTCCTGACAAAGTTGCGTCATCTTTTGCTGAGGGGTTGGAAGGGAAGGGTGGGGGTTAGAACACAGCAAAAACACCTCCCACATCCCTCTGAATCACAGGACTTCAGGACCAAGGCTTTAGAAAAAACATTTTGTGCAAACGGGCTCAGCTAATAGATAGGAAGAAAGCCATGAAGGATCCAGACTGCCACTCAAGGGAGAGAATTTCTGCTGAGGTCACAAGGCCCAGGTCTCCAGATGTTCCCACTATGCTTGAGTGACTGTCACCACCGTGTCAAAAGCTACTTGTCCATTCAGGCCCAGCAACACAGTTTGGTGGCTACCGGGAACTTGTGGCGTCCCTGGTAGAACTCTGCAATTCTAACCTCTCTCTGTACTCTGAAGTCTAATGTCTCAAGTCAGCAACAATACCTACACACATCAAGTCCTTTCTTGCTCAGAGTATGGGAAGCCGAACTCTTAGTTCGGATAACTAAGCTCAGGAAAGGGATAGATGCCCCAGTGAGTTCTCAGTTTCCTCCTATTTCAGTAAATAGGAAAGTGAGCTGAGGGCTCTCACAGCCACCCATGCCCTTTTCCCATGGAAGGTCTCAAGTAAAGTGCTCTACACTAGACACCCCCAGGCCTGTGAGAACCTGGATCTCCTTTAGATGCCCAGAGGGAGGGTGAGGAGTGGACACGGATATGATGTCCGGCATCTTTTATATACAGTTCTACCATCTCAAGCCCCTGGAAGGGTGGTACAACTCCAGGTGCAGCCCCTTCCACAGACCTGACCCTCAAAGGCCTCCTGTTGCTGGACACAGTAGCTATTAGATAGTGCTCTACTGATCCTAACCCTCACCTACTACTCCATGACAGTGGGCAAGAGCGTCTGTCTCCCCGGCGATGGCAAGGCTTTACTGGCTGACATGGGTGATGAGGCAGCTGCCCTTCCTCAGCCCCTCCCACCTCACAGATGGGCTTCCGGTACCTAACTGTACCTGGGCCTGTAGCAGACCTACCTTTCCTCTCCTCTTCCTTCTTTCTTGCTGCCTCCTCCCGCTGTTTCCGGATGATTGCCAGCCGGGCAAGATCAGCCTTGGCCTGCTCTGTCTTCCCAGCCAAATGCATCTTCATGTAGCGCTCTTTTGCTTTTTGCTTCTCGATTTCTTCTCTGTGTGGATAAAATGGTGTCACAGGGCTAGACATGGGAGTAAGTACCAAGTGTAAAGGGAAAAGACACTCCAGCTGAGTGGGAGGCGCTATTCCAAGTGTCTTTTAGTGGACACCCCTCAAACAAACAAGGAGAAGGAATGGTCCCAGGAGAGAAACCCCTGTGTGAACTTTGGCACAAGAGGGGACAGTGTCTGGTTGCAGGGACAAGGTTGCTGCCTGAAAACTTCACGTGGAACTCAAAACCAAGTGCACTGTGTTCCAGAGAAGATGATCATAATGAAGAAGGTACTGGGCAGGGAATGAAAGCCACAAGTGATGGGAAAGAGACACAACCTGACTTCAGTAGTTCACATGTACCTCCCAAACAGGTAAGCCCCTTCAGGTGGGGTGTTGAGAATAAATGCAGGATTCCATGGGAAAGGGTATGGCTAGCAATCACCTGTCTAAATAGAGAATAGGAAGGGCCATCAGTTTCCCTGTGTGATTCTGACTAGGAGGGCTGTCTAGGATGTGAGAGCAAAGGGCTCCATTTCCACTGAAACCTTGGAGGACCCAATGGCAAAGGAGCAAAGAGGCTTGCCTGGCAAGAGCAGTAGAGGGGCTTTCTGGAGGCCCTTCCCAGTCCACAAGGCTGGCAGTAATAGGAAGCAAAGCATGGGGGCCTGCTTCAAGAGGATGGATGAGAAACGCAGCCAGCAAGGGCTTGATGAGGAAATACTACACTCAGGGGACCACACAAGACACCTACTACTGAGGTGTGGAGATAGCACTGTTGGCCAGCAGATCCACCCTGATAGGGATGTGCTAGATAGACTGAGATGTCTCTTGGTTATTCAGGACTAACCAAGGCTGCTTCAAGGTTTTGTAGGACACCCTCAGTGAAGACCAAGTACTGGCAGGGTGTGGCTTTCATGATCATCATTGCTGCAGATGATCTCTGTTGGGCAGAATGGGACATTTTGACTTGAGACCCAAAGAGGACAGTGACATGGCTTCTCAGTGAAGTGGCAGAACCTTAGAGCCCTGCTATTCTGGGAAGGACAGCCCAGTCTGCTGAGTTTTGGGGGAAGTCAATCACAAGAAGGAAACTAATGGAGGGGTACAGACACAGCCCCAGTGACACCCAAACCCCTTCTTTGAAGCGTTTGGAGACCTGTTCTTTAGCCATCCTTGCACAAGGTGCCAGGCTGAACTCCTAGCAGCTTTCAGTCTCTTAAAAGGCCACGAGGGCACTCGGGAGGCAGAGCCAGGCGGATCTCTGTGAGTTCGAGGCCAGCCTGGGCTACCAAGTGAGTTCCAGGAAAGGCGCAAAGCTACACAGAAAAACCCTGTCTCGAAAAACCAAAAAAAAAAAAAAAAAAAAAAAAAAAAAAAAAAAGGCCACGAGGTCGTCTAGTCCCGTTAAGTCAATGAGGCTGTAGGTGTGGCTAGAAGATAGAGTGCCTGCTCTGGGGCCCTAGTCTGTGTGCTTAGGTTGCAGGTTCACCCAGCAGATATTACCGTTCTCTCCTTGAAAGTTCCTTTGGCCCATCCAGATCCAGTTGTGTGACCTTTTTGGTTGTCTGTGCCACCCGGTTGGGGTTCTCAATGTCAATGAGCCCTTCCACGCCTTTTCGCTTTTGCTAGGATAGAGCAGGAATGTTAGAGGTTAGGTCTTGGGGTGCCTCAGGAGGCCAGCCCACCACCTCCCAAGAGCCCATCAGGATGAGGACAGTACTTTGGAGTATCTTACCAGTCTGGGGAGGGCAAGAACCTGTGTCAGGCTCCAGCAAGACTGGCAGCTCAGGCTTCAGTAACTTGCCCATGATCAACAGAGAGCAGAACTGCCCCATTTCAATCTGTCTCCAGAAGCAGCTTCCCATAGAATCCTAAGACTGATTTCCCCTATAATGACCTCACGGCTCCTGGGGCAGGGTGAGCCATGGTGTTGCAATTCCCGCACACCTCAGCTTTGGGTGGGAAATATGACCCCAGGATGAAGGTGCTTCTTGGATGACAGGCTTCAGGAACTAAGTCATCCTATCTGATGAGACCCAAGAAGAAACGAAACAGTTTTACAGTAGGTTTGCTTAATCTCAAGCTTTGTTAAAACTAGTTTTTCTCCTCGAAGTGACCAGGAAAGAGCTTCCAAATGCTGATTATCTGAGCACTCCAGAGTTCCCTAGCCTACATCCAACTTCCCTCCTTCTATATCATGCCAACAACCATCCATGATAGCTTGGCTTGAGAACTGCTCTCACACAACCTGATCTCTCCTCCCTTCAGCATGTCCAAAGTACAGTTGGACTCCAAACACTCTTCTAATCCTGCTACTGGCAATCACTGAAGAGCAAGCCATGAGATGCTTTCTCCTGCATTCTATAATACCTTAGCCTCTGTTCCCTAGAAAAGCCAAAACCAGTGACCTTTAAAAAGTAAGCTGTAAGCTGGGGGGGGGGGGGGGGGGGGTGGCGGCGGCACACACCTTTAATTTCAGGATTTGGGAGGCAGAGGCAGGCAGATCTCTGGGAGTTCCAGGCCAGCCAGGAGTCTCAACTGTCTTAAACAAACAAAAAAGTAAACCTTGGGATGATAATAGGCTGGATGGGGTGAAGTTGCTTGCTACAAAGCCTACTGACTTGAGTTTGATCACCAGGACCCATGATTTCTGCAACTTGTCTGACCACACATGCACCATGGCATGCTTGTATAGTGATACTCCCCACGCCCCACCAAATAAATATAATTAGAAACATAAAATAAAAAGCAAACCTAGTTATTTCTCTCCTACTTTCAAGGCACCCACAGTTGTCCCTGCTCAGTCCCTGATGCAGTGAAGCCAACACACTTCTGTAACTATCGAGGCACCCTTGCCCACTAACTCATAGCCCCAACAGCCCCCAATTTTGCTCTTCAAACATGAAGAGCTTGTTCTCATCCCAGGGTCTTTGCAGTTGCTAGTCTGCTTGCCTCAACTGCTCTGCCTAGCATCTGTTATTCTTTTTTTTAAGCATGGCTGGCTCCATCCTTGACATAAGCCATCATCTTATTAGCACAATGCTATTCCAAGTATCCTCTATCAGACTGATTCATAGGATTTCTCACAATCTGAATTTGCACCGTCATTTTATTTTCACTGTTATGTTCCCATTAGATTAGGAGTCTTTAAGAACAAGAGCTTTTGATAATGTGTCTTCAAGAATTGAAGGTATGTGATGTCACTTTAACACACAGGCAGCAGAGGCAGGAGGACCAGCTCAAGGTCAGGACTAGTCATATAGCAAGTTTAAGGCCAAGTTAGGATACATGAGACCCCAACTCAAAAAAAAAAACCAAAAACAAAAAGAGGGCCAGTGATAGCGAGGCAGGTAAAGAACTTGCCTGGCGAGCCTGACATCTTAACTTTGATCCCTGGAACTCACATCAAAATGGATGGAGAGAACTGACTCCACAAAGCTGTTCTCTGACTTCATCTGCCAGCAGGGTATGTATCCACACTCCTCCAGTTAAAAAAACAAAACAAACTGGGCATGGTGGTACACGCTCATAAACCCAGCACTTTGGGAGGTGGCGATAGAATCGTCAGGGGTTCCTAGCCAGCTTAGGTTATGTGAGACCCTGCCGCATCTGCCCAGTGAAGGGGTTTGGCCTGCAGTCCCCAGACTCACCTGGTAGTCATCATCTTCATCCTCACTCTCATCTGAGTCTAGAGACTTCTTCTCCTTTTTGGGGTCACCCGAAGCGCCATCTCCACCTTCTTCTTGTTCATCTTCTTCCTGTTTCAGAAATGGACAACCTGCAGAATCAAAAATGCAAAACAGACCCCCAAGAATGTAACACCCATGACCACCCTCTGACTGTGGACCTTCACATTAAGCCCCTGAAAGGCTTGAGCCAAGTATGACAAGGGTCCTAACTCTGTGACCCCAGTCACTCAGCATGAGGGACCAGAGGCCAGTCCTCTAGCCGAGTGAAGCCTCTGATGAGGCCACAAAAGACACTGATCCCCTTCATAGCTACCTTGGTCAGCCCAGGGAGCAGCTGATCTCACAAGGTCAGAAAGAGTCAGGTGTGGAGCTGAAAACTGTGTGCCTGCTCAGTTGTACCTGCTACACGCAGCTGCCAAAGTGACTTTCCTGGTCATGCCTTCCTGGTTTTATGCTCCCATGGTCATGTCTGCCCACAAACTCTTTTTAGCACCAAATGCCCAATATCACACCTTGGCAGGCTACCTGCCTCTACTTTTCTGTCTCGAGTTTAAAAAAAAAAAAAAAAAAACCCACTGGGAAGAGCTGACATTATGGCTTATGCCTGTAATCTCAGCACACAAGAGACAGAGGCAGGAGGATTGCCAAGAGTGCAAAGCCAGCCTGGTCTACATAGCGAGATCCTGTCCCAAAAACCAAATTAATAAAGCCTTAATAAAAAACTTAAGTCCAGCCGGGCGGTGGTGGCGCACACCTTTAATCCCAGCACTCAGGAGGCAGAGGCAGGAGAATCTCTGTGAGTTCGAGGCCAGCCTGGTCTCCAAAGCGAGTTCCAGGAAAGGCGCAAAGCTACACAGAGAATCCCTGTCTCAAAAAACCAAAAAACAACAACAACAACAACAAAAACAAAACAAAACAAAAAAAACAAAAACTTAAGTTCATCCTCTCTTAACACCTACCTACACAGTCTGCAAGGTCCCATGTAAATACCAGGAACTCCACAAAGCCCTCCCAGATCCCCAGCTAGATATGGCCCCTCCCTTTCTCAGGGCCAGGGGAGGGGGGTGTCTAGGTGTGAAAATTCAGTGTTGCAGGGGATACAAATAACAGTGGACTAGACAGGGTACCCTGGGCCCAGAGGAACTACTAGTTCCGCTTGGACTGGAGGACAGGCACCACCAGTAAGAGCCACAGCAGAGGCGATGCTGGATAAAGCTACTAGCAATGAACAGGACACTGGGCTGTGGGAGGCAGGCAGTATGTGTGTAGAATCTGGCAGACAGCCCTCCCTGTGTGGCTCCGGGAGCCAGTGGGGAGGTACAGGAGATCAGAGCTGTAGATGGACAGTGGCTGGTAGAGGGAAAGCCTCTACAAGGCAGGCATATAGGACCAAGAGTGGAGACAACCAAGGCAACTGCTGCAAAGTGGGCAAAACCTCTTCTCGGTCCAATCACAGGACGGCCCCTGTGACTGTGACTGGCTGTTCCAGGGCTCACATCTGCCACCTGCTGTCCTTCCCACCCCAATGTGGTGACTGTTCTTGGAGAACAGCAGTCCTTTCCTGTCCTCCCCAGGAACCAGAAGCAAAGCACCATGCTAGACCACTGGATCAGACATGTACTCACGTTGGCCTTCTGCTTCTCAGCCTGTAACTGGGCATCGATCTCCTCAGGGCTTGTATACTGCCTCACCCGGCCTTTGTGGCCTCCCTTTCTACCTGCACAAAGATCAGAAGTTCAGGAAGGTGAGAGAGAAGGCTGCCGCCTTTGCACTGACCCCGGACGGCTGTCCTTTTTGGGGCAAAGGGACCTCACCTACCCCCATCAAGTACCACCCAAACCTACAATGTTCCCAAAGAACAAAAGCAGCAGCTTATTCCATCTGATGTACAACTGTCAGATGTAGGTTCCTAACAAGACCTGAGGTGAGGAAAGGAAGATGGAGTCTGACTGAATCCTGTTTTCTTAAAATGCAAATATGGCTGGGCGTAGTGGTCCACATCTTTAGTCCTAGCACTCCAGACAGCGGGGACAGGCAAGATATAGACCTCTTGAGTTCTAGGCCAGCCCAGTCTACATATGGAGTTGCAGGCCGGCCAGGGAACCTAGTGAGACCTTGTTACAAAGTCCAAACAGTGTTCTCAGGTGCAAGCAAGGAAGCAGGAAACATGTATGCCTTTTCTGGCACTACAAAGCTTTTGACTTTAATACTCTGTCACAAGCTCATCTGATCCTTAGAAAGAAGGTACAGCACAAAAGCCACTGCTGGTTTTCTACCACAGGGAAGGAGACTCTGTCAAGTAAAGTGCAAAAGAAGAAGAATTCTGAAGCCTAAAGCTCTGGGTTTACCACTCCCTTGATCTGTGGCTCTCTGGGCAGTCCTATACTTTGCCAGAGCCTCAGTCTCTTTTCTTCCCATAAGGCTGCCATGGAAATAAACTGGTTACCATTTGAAAAGCAGCTGGAACCAGGCATGGTGGCACACGCCTTTAATTTCTACACTCAGGAGGCAGATGCAGGCAGATCTCTGTGAGTTTAAGGCCAGCCTTGTCTACAGAGGGAGTACAAGGCCAGCCACGGCTGTTACAAAGCAAAATCCTGTCTCAAAAAAATAAAAACAAAACAAAACAACAACAACAAAAAAAGAAAGCAGCTGGAATTGTGTGTGGCATTGGATAAGCAACACAAAATATCTGCTAATCTGTTCTAATATATTGCTTGGTAGAAAAACATATGCTACCAATGGCCCCATAAATGAACTACCACCAATGGCGGCAGAAAGAATAAAATACTCCATCTTGACTATATGAAGAGAATACTTACAGGATAAAAGCCCAAAATCTACCAGCAGAAATTCTGTGTTCGGAATTAAACTAGCAAATGGGGCTGGAGAGATGGCTCAGCAGTTAGGAGCACTTGTTGCTTTCAGACAGCCCTGGCTGGTTCCTAGCACCCACAAGGCAGCTCAAAAACCATCTGTAGGCTGGGTGGTGGTGGCACAAACCTTTAATCCCAACACTCAGGAGGCAGAGCCAGGCAGATCTCTGAGTTCGAGGCCAGCCAGGTCTACAGAGCGAGATCCAGGACAGGCACCAAAACAACACAGAGAAACCCTGTCTCGAAAAATCAAAACAAACCAAAACATCTGTAACTCCAGTTCCAGGGTGATTCGATGTTCTCTCTTGACCTCTCTGGGCACTGCACTCACATACATGGAGGCAAAAAACCCTCACTCACATAAAAAAAATTAAACTGGCAAAATTAAAGTTGAATACAGATCTAACAGCAGTCTAACACTGACCAGGACTATCAGTGACAATTCACCTAAGAGGATAAGTGCCATACCCTGATGCTCTAGCCAGAACACTAGACCAATTCCTGCTAAAGCCTGTCTTATAGCTGGGCAGCAACTCCTCTGCATCCTTGCAGCCTATACTGCCAGGCAGGACCTCTCTCGATTTCTGAACGCCCCTTGCTGTGAGTAGAGAATCTGTAATTAGACAGCCAGAACTGCTCCAAGCTCTGGAGAACACTGCAGAGACACTGATTTCCTAGATAGCAGCTGCAGAGCTGTAACTGGGCTGCCAGAGCCCACACCACCCATTTTTAATGACTACCTGAGTTCCCAGGTGTATCTAGGTATGCTCATGAAAGGCCTATTGTGAGATACCAAGCTTGTCATTAAACAAACAAACAAACAAAAACAAAACAACCCCCCGAAAAACAACACCCTTTCTTGCATATTCCAGGTAACAACTCAAAACTGGTCATTACAGGCCCTCATTCCCTACACTTGTCTACGGAATACTGACCTTAGCTTGGTTTACAGCGGCTCTTTCAAGACTCTAAAAATAATTCACAGTATGATGAAAACAGAATTGGTCCTTTGCTCTTGGGATTTTTTTTTTTTTTTTTTTTTTTTTCGAGACAGGGTTTCTCTGTGTAGCTTTGCGCCTTTCCTGGGACTCACTTGGTAGCCCAGGCTGGCCTCGAACTCACAGAGATCCGCCTGCCTCTGCCTCCCAAGTGCTGGGATTAAAGGCGTGCACCACCACTGCCCGGCTGGGAATTTTTTATTGTTTTATCAAGCAAAGAAACAAGGCTTGTCTGCTTGCAAAGATTTTCACAAATCAAAAGACTAAGTCTATTAGCCAGGATTCCATATTTAAGACTGAGGGACTGTAATTGCCAACCTTGGAGTCAAAATTCTGGAGCTGGAAAAGTTCCTTTGCGTCTTACAGATGAGACCGAGGAAGAAAAGAGTCTTCCAGACTCAGAATAAATCAGCAGAGAAGTAGGTTTAGCCGCACTTGGCTCTGTAAAGCCTAATATCTGAATATTGACAGGAAGCAATTTAGGCTTGAAAAAGCTCCAGGCAGATGTTCCTGTAGGCTGATTGCATTAACTGGCTTAACACGTGAGCTACCAACATTAACTGAACATCTGTTCTGTGCCAGAAGCGAGTCAGGACCTTAGTGCGATCTATTCTATCATCGTATAACTCCTGTCTCCAACTCATCCAGCTAAGCCTTATTCATTACCCCTGTAGTTCAGATGAAGATGAGCTAGATGAGGTTAAAATCTTGTTTGAGGCCACAAAATTAAGACGTGATATATCTGGTATTCAAATCCCCGATTCTAAAAGGGAATGAGAACGTTAAGATGGGAAACGCGGTCTTCTTGGTCCCTACACACAGTAACAGTGCTTGCCTGGGCATTTAGGGGATACCGGGCACTGGACTGAGTACTTGGGTCCCCTAGTTTAAGCCTCAAAACAGAACAAGAGGTAGAGATAGCATCTATGCCTCCCCACTTGGGAACGACAAAACCGAGACACAAAGAAGTTAGGCGACCGGCCCAGAGACCCATCCATCCTTAATGGCTACCGCGCGAGGGAGAGAGCAAGGTGGTCCGGGATCCAGATCATCAAGTCAGGCTCTTATTATGAGGCAGGCGTGGCCGAGTTGGAGCCCGACAGAACCCACATTTTATGCTCGCGGCAGACAGGCTCCGCGCTAGCGCGGGACGCGGTGACTCAGTCTCCGGCCAGCCAAGTGGGAGGCTAACTTCAGACGCTCCCCAGGCTCGAAGGAGCGACTCCCGGGTCCCGCTTTCCTCGGGGGGCGAGGACCCAGGGCCGGCGGATCTCCTTCAAATCCCCGATGGAGAGGCTCTCGACCACGGCGAGCCTCAGTTTCCCAGCCAGGACAATTGAGCGTCGAGGCCCACGCTCGGCTGGGAGGCGGCGGGGATGGCCTCCTTCGGCGCGGATCTCCTCCTAGGAGCCCGCGGGCTGAGGGGACAGCGGCCGCCCACCCACGGCCGCCCCTAGCGAAGCCACGCGAACCACGCGCGCCCACCCCCTCACCTCCTTTAGGCATCTCGGCTTCGGCGGCTGCAGCGGCGGCGGCGCCTCGAACTGACACCGGAACCGGAAATGCCTTGGGATCGACTTCTTCCGCCCGGCCCAGTCCCTCTCCGCGTGCCGCCGCCGCCGCCGCCGCCGCTGCCGCCGCCGCGAGGAACGGGGACCTCACCGAAGCCGGGCTGTCTTGCGAGTTGCCTGAATTCCTGGCCCGACCGCGTGCTGCCAGGCAACCGCACTCCCCGGTATCCTGGTCCGGGGAGACGCGTAGCTGTGTCGGCCACCCCAACAGGAAGTGAGAGGAAAAAGGCCGTAGGGTTTCCGGAATTCTACAAAGGCAGCGCCCGGGCACCTAAGGTGACGCAATCCCCGCGCGAGGTGGGCGGGGCCCCGCGAGGGCCTTATTCTGAGGAGTTTCTCACCGGGGCGGAAGCCGTCAATAAAGAAGCGGCGGCTGTAGGTGTTTGTTCTTCCGGTGAGTGTTTCTTTCCTCTGTTCTCGAGTACTGTGTCTTAGGCAACGGTTGCGGCCAAGAAGGCGATCTGAGCGGCAGAGGCTGGAGTCCCCGATGACTTGGTGCCTTTATCGTTCTGCACAGGGATGATAGATTTGGGGCTCCTTCTCGGCCTCCCCTTTCCTCCCCCCCCCCATCACGTTTTCTCTTCCGGGACCGTTTTCTAAGTACTGCTTGTTTCTCAGATGCTGGTCTCTGAGTTTTCCCCACTATCCGGTCTGTAACTTCCCTCTCGTTCACCTCTTTGCCCGAACTCCTTTAGTTTGTAGACCGACCAACACCTCTTTCCTCCTGATACATTCACCTCCTCGTTTTACCGCTCTCCTGACCCGAGAATCTTCCGGGCTGAATTCTCCGGGGTCAGGAGAAAGTGATTCTCTAAGTCAGGCCGGGAAGAGATCGGACTCCATCCACCTCTTAACTTTAGTGCTGGGAAAACCGGTGCAAACACCACGGGTGGGGAAGTCTGGAGCCTCTAGTCAGTCAGACTGCCAATTCTCAGCTACGTGACCCTGAGTCCACCTCTTAGTGTTTGATTCATTTGTAAGACTGTTAAGGAGAGGTGTGTGTGAGGGGATTGTAAAATATCAGTGGGACTGAATACATTTGGAAGAGATGAGTGGGTTATGCTTACAGGTAATACATGGCCAGGTTTCTCTTTGCCAGCTAGAAAGCATAATGCAATTTGAAAAGATGCTTTTTTGTCTTTTAGGTGATTAAAGGCGTGGTTGTGTACACCTTTAGTCCCAAAAGGCAGAGGCAGTCGGATCTCTGTAAGTTCGAGGGGGCCATGGTCTAGAGTGAGTTCCAGGAGAGCCAGGGTTACACAGTGAAACTCTATCTTGAAAAACAAGAAAGAGAGAGAGAGAGAGAGAGAGAGAGAGAGAGAAAGAAGAAAGGAAGAAGGAAGGAAGGAAGGAAGGAAGGAAGGAAGGAAGGAAGGAAGGAAAGAAAGAAAGAAAGAAAGAAAGAAAGAAAGAAAGAAAGAAAGAAAAGATACTTTTCTATTGTTATGTGTTGCTTTGGCCTTTGTTTATTGTGTGTAATATATTGCTCTCATTTTACAGATGAGACAGAGGTCCAAAGAAGAAAAGTGATCTCTCCAAAGTCACAGAATAATTGGTAAATCTGGACAAGAACACAAGCTTGTAACTGCAGAGACCAGGGATTTTTATATATTCTCATAGGAAACAGATAGAAGGTATTGTGCTTTTTATACTCAAGTTTTTCCCCTTGAAACTGTCATCCCTGGGATTCTTCACTTAAAGGTTTACATTGTAATTGGCTTTTAATCAGTTCTTCACGATGACCCCATAAGGTAGATTTTTTGTTTTTGTTTTTGTTTTTTTGGAGAGGGTTCATGTAGTCTAGATTGGCCTCAAACTCACCAGATATCCAAAGATGGCCTTGATCTCCTGATCCTTTTGCCTCCACCCTTCCCGTCTAGGGAGGCTAAGTAGCTGTTTGGGGCCTTCTGGATAATGACCTACAGTCATTATCCTACCTATGCCAGCTGGAGTGCCCAGTAGAGCTTGGCTACAGTGTCCACTCAGATGAGACTTGTGAGCAAAAAAACAAATTTCAGTAAGTAGAGATTGATGTCATCAGATCTGCTGCTCACAACAGCCAACAGAAACTGACTGGGGAAATTGAAGCACTCACCTGGAGTTCTGATGGCTGAAGTTCCAGGTTCTCTTTGCTACTGTAGACATTTTTATATTGTGAGATAAACAATAGTAACTGTTGGAAATAGATTACCTTCCAGCAGCTCTCAAGGCCATGGTGTGTTCACCTTTGGTCTGCTTTGCTGTTTTCATTCCTCCCTATTGTAGAGTTAGGATGTGTGTGTGTGTGTGTGTGTGTGTGTGTGTGTGTGTGTGTGTGTGTGTGTGTATGTGTGCGCGCGCGCGCCCATTCTTAGATAAATGACTGGGGAGGATACTGAGACATACGTGCTTGGCTCTGAAATAGGGGGTGGTGTGGCTTTCCCAGAGCCAACTCAGAAAACATAGGACTTACTGACATACATTACACTTTCTGAGCTTGACAGCCTTGAGGAGCAGAGCTGCAGTGTGGCTCAGGCAGTCTGGATAGGAGTCCCTTCATGGAGCTCTTGCTGCTTTGAGTAGATGAATGTGCACCAGTAATGGCTGCCAAAGGCCTTTGGCAATCTGAGACTCAGAAATGACTTGACTTTCTCCTAGGTCTTTATAAGCTATCTTGCTGGGAAATGCCCAAAGTCAAAAGAAGCCGGAAAGCTCCTCCAGATGGCTGGGAGTTGATTGAACCAACACTGGATGAATTAGATCAAAAGATGAGAGAAGGTGAGTGGTGGTGCTCCTGCCTGGATAGGCTGGATGAGGTGTCAAGGCTCAGGTGCCTCCAAGGATAGACAAACATCTATGAGAAGAGGCTTGTTGCAAACTGGTCAAGTTTTGTTTACTTAGAATGCTTGAAAATTCTGAAATGTAAGATAACATTAATGAAAACATCGCCCCCCTCCAAAACAGAAAAAAGGTGTTTTATTTATGTATGTATATGTATGTAGAATATGTATTTGTGAAAGAAAGATCAGGTGTCTTTTTCACTTTTAATGTTTTGTTGGAGACAGGGTCTATGTAAATTCTTTTTCATAATTTTTGAGGTAGGGTCTCTACATAGCTCTAGCTGTCCTGGACCTGTGTAGATCAGGCTGGCTTCGAACTCATGGAGAGCTGCCTGTCTGTGCCTCCCTAGCACAGATATAAAAGGTGGACCACCACAAACCCCAGCTTACTCTATGTGTTTTGTTTTGTTTTTATTTTATATTGGGGGAGGGTTATATGCATGGGCATACAGGTACCTGGGGAAGCCAGAAGAGGGTGTCAGATCCCCTAAAGCTGGAGTTACAGGCAGTGGTGAGCCACCATGACACGCATGGGTGCTGGGAACAGCCCCATTATGAAGCATTTTTATTCATGCTTTTTTTTTTAAACTCTGTAGCTTTGAATGGCTTGGAGCCCTGCTACATATTCACATTCTTTTTATGGGTCTTTGAAAATCTTCTTTATACCTTGGTCTTTGCACCATGTATCAGTTTCTACAACACAGCGCCATAGTAGTCTTGCATTTTGGGAATCCTGGCAGTCAGCTTGTCTCTGGAAATGTGATCTGAAGCCTCAAGCATATGGTATAGCCTTTGGGGAGCATAGTATGTCCTGGTTTGATTGCTCTTACTGTGGTAAAACACCCTGACCAAAAGCAACATAGGGAAGGAAGGGTTTTATTTGGCTTAGAATTCCAGGTTACAGTCTGTCCTTGAGGGCATGCTATGGCAGAAACTAAAGCACACACATCCACAGTCAAAAGCAGAGGACAGGGCTGGAGAAATGGCTCAGTGATCTGCTTTTCCTGAGGACCCAGGTTCATTTCTTAACACCCACATATCTGCTCACAACTGTAACTACAGTTCCGGGGGTCCAACACCTTCTGACATCCATGGGCATCAGCTACACATACAGTGCACATACATATATGCAGGAAAAACACTCATACATAAACTAAATCGAAGAAACTTTTTTTTTTTTTGTTTTTTTTTTTTTGTTTTTTTGTTTTTTTTGTTTTTTTCGAGACAGGGTTTCTCTGTGTAGCTTTGCGCCTTTCCTGGAACTCACTTGGTAGCCCAGGCTGGCCTCGAACTCACAGAGATCCGCCTGGCTCTGCCTCCCGAGTGCTGGGATTAAAGGCGTGCGCCACCACCGCCCGGCCATTTTTTTTTTGTTTTTTTTTTTTTTTTTTGGAAACTTTTTAAAAAAATGATAAATGCACACATGCTGTTTGCTCAATACAGAAGTTCAACTAGCTTTCTCAGGCCACATACACACACTCAGTTAGGCCAGCTTGATCTAGCTCATTGCTCCAATGAGGCCCCCTTAGGTGAGTCTAAGTCCTGGCAAGATGATAATTAAAAAATATCTTGTAGTATAACTACTTGTGTGTGTGTGTGTGTGTGTGTGTGTGTGTGGTAGGGGTGTAGTGTGAGAGTGGTGTATGCACAAATATGTACTACAAAGCACAGGTACAGGTAGAGGACAACTTACTGGAGTCAGTTCTCTCCACCATGAAGGTTCTAGGGATCAGACTCTTACTGGTTTTGGAAGCAAGCATCCATATCTACTGAGCTGTCCCATCGGCCCCCTGAATTGCTACTTTTTTAAAATTTATTTTTATATATGAATTTTTTGCTTCATGTGTACTGTGTTTGTGCCTGGTGTTTGCAAAGGCCAAAAGAGGGATGTTGGATCCCTGGAACTGAAGTTACAGTTATGATATGAGCTGTGACCTAGGTGCTGGGAATAGAACCTGGGTTCTCTGCAAAAGCAGCTAGTACTCTTAACCACTGAGCCATCTCTCCAGCTTCCCTTAAATTGCTATTTAAAACAGTTTTTGAAATACCTGTTTACAGCTAATCTGATCATTGTTATTATGAGGTCAGATCTGCAGCAAAAACCACTAAGTCACTGTTAACTTTGCTTTCTCTTTTCATAACTGGTTGTGCCAGTGTCTGTTAGATACCCAGAACTTGCAGTAGTCAAGGTTGCTATGTGTCAAGAGATTTCTTGACACAGCTCTGTGAAAGTAAAGGAAATTAGAGTGTGGATGAAAAGAGTCTACAGCTCTCTGATGTGTTCCTAAACTCATGGTAACTCTATTTAACTTCTTGGGGAATTGCTAGACATTTTCTACACCATTTTGCATTCTGCTAAAAGGGCTTAGGATTCCAGTTTCTTGTCCACTCTCGTAATTGTCCATTGTTTTCATTACTATCCCCATGGGCAAAAAATAGTCATAGCTGTAGTTAAGGAAGCAAACATGCAACATGCTATGCAGACTGACTCTCTCTTAAAACGTACATTCTTTTTTCTCTCCAGCTGAAACTGAACCCCATGAGGGAAAGAGGAAAGTGGAATCCTTGTGGCCCATCTTCAGAATCCATCACCAGAAAACCCGATATATCTTTGACCTCTTTTACAAGAGGAAAGCCATAAGCAGAGGTAACTGGCTAAATACCTTGACCTTTAAAAAGCATTGTTACTATGTTCACATACATGTAGAGGCAAGTGCCTCCCAAGGCTTCCATGTGGAGGATATGGGACAGCCTATAGGAGTTGGTTCTCCTTTTGCCATGAGGATCTGGGGGATCGAATTTGGGTTATTAGGCCTGTATGAAAAGCATTCTTGGCCCCTGAGCCATCTTGCTGACCCTCTTGACCTTTTTGTACTTGAGTGGTTTTCAGAATTTATATAGTGGTTCATAAAAAGCTGGGTGTCACCAGGCCTGGTAGCACATGTCTTTAATCCCAGCACTTGGGAGGCAGAGGCAGGTGGTTGTCAGAATTCAAGCCCAGCCTGGTCTACAGAACAAGTTCCAGAACATTCAGGGAAGTTAAACTGAGAAACCCTGGGGGGAGAGGGAAGCTTAAGGAAAAAGCTGGGTGTTATGGTTCAGACCTATAGTTTCAGCACTTGGGAAGTAGAGGCAGGAAAACTTGAGAATTCCAGGCAAGCCTTAACTGAGATCCTGACTCCAAAAAACAATGATTGTCTTTGCATACCCAGTAAACATCAGTTTTCTTACCACTGATGAATAAATTAGTTTTTGTTTTTGTTTTCTTTTGTTTTCCTCTCCTCAGAAACAAGGTTACACTAATGTAGCCCTGGCTGGCCTGGAACTTACATAGACTGGTCTCAAACTAACAATGCTTTACCTGCCCCTGCCTGATTTGGTTTGTTTGTCTTTCGTTTTTTTTTCTTTTTTTGTTGAGACAGGGTCTGTGTAGTTATAATTCTCCTGGAACTGGATTTGTAGACCAGGCTGACCTCAAACTCAGAAAAATCTTTCTGTCTCTGCCTCCCAAGTGCTAGGATCAAAGGCTTGTGCCACCATACCCAGCTTAATTTTCCTTTTTAGTCCAGGGTGAAGGCAGGTTTGTTGTGCCATGTTCTGATGCCTTGTCCCCACCTTTCTGATAGAACTCTACGAATACTGCATTAAAGAAGGCTATGCAGACAAAAACCTGATTGCAAAGTGGAAAAAGCAGGGCTACGAGAATCTGTGCTGCCTACGCTGCATTCAGACTCGAGACACCAACTTCGGGACGAACTGCATTTGCCGGGTTCCTAAAAGCAAGCTGGAAGTGGTAATGCCTGATGGCTAGATGGGGAATTATTTTCTGTTTAAAGCTCTGCCTAGGTTGACCATAGGGGTATTTTGGGAAGTAGTTTTGTCATTGGAAGCCTGCTAGCCATCCTTCCCAAGAATGAGTCCCTTCTGATCAGGGATCCTTGGGTGGAATCTGTTAGTCGGTCTTTCTGAGATGTAGGGCTGGTCTCAGTACTACCTGTGGGCAAATAACAGAACTCTTTTCTTAGGGAGTAGTAATGGCAATAGCTGAGAGGGCTACACTGGGGTGGCCACTAGACAACCTGTCCCTTTCTCTCTAGTCTCATGGTGACATTAATCTCTGCATGTCTTCTGTCTGAACCTTGTTCCAAAGCCAGGAGTGGTGGCTCCTGCCTTTAATCTCAACACTTGGGACACCAGCCTGGGCTAGTACTGAGATTATGTTTCAATAATAATCATAATCAATAATGGTTTCAGGCACCTGGCAATGGTGTGGTGTATAGTGGCTGAGCTCTAGTCTCCAGACCCTTGAAATGGAATCCCAGGACATCAGGCCATATAGGCCATCCACTCAGCTTGACCTTTGTTTTCTCTCATTACATTGAAACAGGACTCAATTCCCAGTTTTCATTCAGTGCAGATGGCCTCAGCTCAGCAGACAGCTCTGTTCTCTGTGCCAGGGGTGGGGCTCTGGTGTGGATGTGCCAATCCATGGCTAGTGATGGATGGCTACTTCCCAAGAGGAGGCTCTTGGTGTCTCAGCCTTTGGCTTAAGCTGATCTTCAGAGCTGGAGTTTGTTCAGTTGGTAGAGGGCTGCCTAGTATGCATGGAGCCCTAGTTCCATCTCCAGTGCCCCATAGAACCAGATGTGGCAGTACACATCTGTAGACTAGCACCAGAAATTTAGGGTCATCCTTTATGAGAACCTGTCTCAAAGATTTAGCAGAGCCTCGCCAGAGAACTTTATTTGCTTAAAATGTGCTCTTGGTCTGTAGAAGAGAAGGTAAAGACAGCATTGCTCCAGTCCCCCAGCCAGCCACGATGCCCTTGTGACAAGATTCTTCTGGCCACGGGAACTTAAGTGTGCACCTTTTGCCCCATGGCCTCAAGAACTCTGGCCTCAGCCCCCTAGGCAGGAGCAATCCCACCAGGAAAAAAAAAGGCTGCCTTATTGTCAGGTGGTCACACACCTTTAATCCCAGCACTAGGGAGGACAGAGGCAGCTGGATCTCGGAGTTCAAGGCCAGCCTGGTCTACAGAACAGAGTGAATTCTAGGACAGCCAGGACTATTATACAGAGAAACCTTGTCTCAAAAACAAAAGGCTGGCTTACAGAGGATTTCTTTGTGGCACGTCTTTAATCAGTCAAACACAGACATAAAACTTTGGGCTAGTAGTAGCTGTTTCCATTTTCACAAAGCTGAAATACCCAAATGGAACTGTCTAGTAGAGATGTCCTTCAGGGAGTGTTCCACCAGCAGCCTGTACAGCAGGTTCCTATAGGTATGTGCAGGCCTGTAGCAGTATATACAAATGTCTCCTTCCTCTGTTACAGGGTCGCATCATTGAGTGCACGCACTGTGGCTGCCGAGGCTGCTCTGGCTGACACCCTTGATCCCTCTACATTCTGGACTTTGGGCCTTGTTGGCTCCTGCTTATTGGGCCACCCCGCTCCTGGAGCAGCTCTTCTCAGAGTGGTGCCCAGAGAAGAGACCCAGAGGGAGCATGGGCTCTACAGGTGAAGGCTTCAGTGTTTAGTAGCTGAAATCTGTAAAAATAAAACCTTTAGACCTCTTGGCTGTAGTCATTCTTTTAGAGCAGTGGGCTGTGGAATGCAGGGGATGGGCTCAGTCCTGGCTCAGTGTCATAGGCACTGTGTGACCAGGAGCATAACCTTTCTCAACAGTGATAGGGAGGGTACCCTGGGCCCAGCATTTGTCCTCACGCCTATGCCTATAAAATGCTTCAGTACCTCTAGAAAGGTGACACCAGCATATTCTCTTGGGTTCCATCAGCACTGTGAAAGCTGGGTACTTGTCATAGCAGCATGCTCCATCACCTGTCCCTAAGGCCTCCACTGACACCAGCATTCCCAGTGGTGTCTTGGTTCTCCTTAGGCTTGGTCTGGAACTCCTGCCAGGGGTGGGGGGCTTCCTCTGCTGGCATCACTTTCAGCCACTGCTTGTAATATGCTCGAAAACCATCGATCTTCTCCAAGTAGGTGTTTTTCCCTTTGTACTGTAATTCGAAATGAACAGGACTGTGTCAAGGTGAGTGACATACATGGACAAAAGCTTCACTATGAAACCCATCACTGTACAATGGATACAGAATACACTAAGAAAAGCAGGGAGTTCAGAAATGTTCTCAGCCAGTCCAAACCACTGCATGTCACCCAAAGCTAATAACCACCCACAGCAGCTTACCCCTGCTCGTCTTTCCTCAAGGAGAGTACAGTGACAAGGTAGAAAAATGGACATTAGATTCACTGCTGTGAAGTTCCAGATAAATCTGCTGTATTTGGGTTAGGACAGACTGCCCGTTGCCTAACAGCCGTCTAGTCTAAGGGCACTGTAGTGCTCCTAAACCTGTGGAGGTCATCTCAGCCCACAGCTAGAATTGAGGCATCCCATCAACTCTGCCTGTTTGGCTGAGCTGTTGCCCTCTCTGACCTATCACCTTGGACCCATGCAGCATCTCCTTGCAGGGAGGAGAGGTATGGAGAGTTTAAAACAGCTGGTGAGGGGCTACATAGGAAAAATAAGCCAAACCAAAAAAGGAACAAGAAGGACAAACAAACAAAACCCCACAATACTAAAAGTTTGAATTTAAGATTTTTAAGTTCAAGCTGGGCCTATGTAGAGTTACACGCCTTTAATCCCAGCACTTGGGAGGCAGAGGCAGGCCGATCAGTTTTGTCTACAAAGCATGTTCCAGGACATCCAAGCCTACACAGAGAAACCCTGTCTCTGAATAATAAAAGGACTAAGTGCGCTGAGGAAATGGCTCAGTTGTCAAGTGCTTGCTCTGCAAGCAAGCTGAAAAATGCACTCTTGCACCCATGCCTCATGCTGTAATCCCTGTGCTAGGGAGGTGAGACAGGAGACAAGACAGCAAGACTAGTCGAACTGATGAGCTCTAGTTCAGTGAGATCCTGTCTAAGAAAGTCTGCGAGTGGCAGAAGGCGTTAGGTGGTCTCAGGCCTTCAGTTGCACCCAGGGCCCCTCTCTAGGCACTAAGCAGTAAGATCACAGATGTTCAGATAGGCCCCTCAACCCACCCACTCTTACTCAGCCTTCACTTAAGTGCTACACATGGGAGCCATCCCTGAGCACTGCCTCAAGTGTGCTCTCACCCATTCACTGTCTCCCTCCCTACCTGGTTCGTGTCCTTCTAGGCCACAGTTGCCATTCAGTGCTCTAGAAAGAGCACAGGGCGACTCAACAGAGCCCCATACTAAAGTACAGAGCCTGATGTCCTTGAAGGGGGACATGTGCAGTAGCCTTTATCAAATTGTATCACCACCGGTGGGTGCATCTGCCCATCCACTGAACAGTAAGTACTGAGCACCAAACAACACACAAGCACTGGGGAACCAGGTGGGCAAGGCACAGTCTCCACCTCTCTAAGCCTAGGTGGTTCAGTGAAGACAAGAACCTTGTGTGAACATAGTAAACCATGGCATCACAAGACTATGTGGGGAAGGGAGGCATATCTGAGAGGGGGTACTTAAGCTGGACATGATGCTGCACACACTTGCAAGATGGAGACTGAAGAATCAGTAGTTCATGGCTAGCCTGAGTTACCTGAGACTGCCTCAAAATAAAAAGTGGGCTGGAGAGATAGCTTAGTGGTTAAGAGCACATACTGTTCTTCCAGGGGACCTGACTTCAGTTCCCAGCTGGATATCCACACTAGGCAGCTCACACCACCTGTCAGCTCCGGGGGATTCAATGTGGCTCAGGGCCTTGGGTTTTCTCTTAAAGCTGCTGAACAACTTTCAGCAAGGAAATGAATGTCAAGCCCCATAGGCCAAAACCAGAGATGGCAGCAGCTAAGGCAATGGTGGGCACTGTAGAATTGGCGCACATACCCGGTCAAAGGTGGGAGGGTACTCGGCAGCAAACTCGAGCTGGCGGATGACTACTTCGTTCACTGGGACACTGTTCCGCCTCATGTCCTTCAGGATATCAATGAGATAGGCATAGTCCAGCTTCTTGAGGGCCACGTTGATGAGAGTACTGTAGATGTGGGTGTTAGGGGTCATCTGGGATTTCTAGAACATGTACATCACATGGTCAGCAGGATGATGGTGGCTGGTAGGACAAAGCAGCCCACTGTGCCAGGTCCATAGACTGGTCTGTTCCACAGACTAGGAACCAGGAACAAGAAGGGTGGGACCACACAGCAACTGGCTGTCTGGTACCGTACAAAAGCTTGCATGCCCTATCACAACAGCCCTGAAGAATTGGGGAGAAAGATTGCTACTTGGGGGTCAACAGACAGGCAGAAAATGTGTGAAATACCTCCTCACTCTTGGCCGCAGTTTATTGGTTGACAGTGTCATCACCACAAGGTGGGGGTCAGTCTATAACAGCTAGCATTAGTGCAGTGGTAGAATGTGTGGACACAACTGGGTCCTTGGAAGTGGCCACTCCTGGGGTTGGTTGGAATCAACTCAGCAAGCTCTCATGAGAGGGCCAGAGAGAATGAGCATGAGAGCAAGCCAGGGCCGAAAACTATGCTGTGCCCGCAGACCTAGCTCATCTCTCCTCTGGATATAGCTCCCATCCCTCCAGGATGTTGGGGTTCAGCCCCATTCACATCTCTCCATGGGAACCAACAGCACCTTCAAGATGGCTGGCAAACCTGCTTGTCCCCAGAGGGGGCATGCACACTAGAAGGGATGCTGTCCCACTTGCCCTGCTCCACACTCATTTGATACCGCTGGGTCCCATTTTCCCCACAACTTTCTTGCTGAGAACTCCCAGAGTTCCCCCAGAACTGTAGGCATCCTGCTGGGGTCTCTCACCTTCATGTCTGCAAGCAGCTGCATACCATCCTTAGGCCTACGGCACCCAATGGCCAGGCTGCAAAAAGTTCGAAGATTGGGGACAATTCCCTTCTTTGCCAGGACTGGCAACAGCGCCTGTAGGACAGACATGCAGCTGTTACCTGAGACCCGTAAGTCCTGGCCAGATGTGCTGATGAATCCCTTTTGTGGATGCTAAAGACTGAAGGACATAACTGCTCAGAAGCCTCTTGACTCCCTCAGCTGACTGTATGGTATTCCTGGTCTCCACTCAGCACTCAAGATTCCATGCCCTTTGCCCTTCATGTCTCTGACCTTCCTATCCTGTGTCAAGCTCCTTGGCTGCCCATCCCTGTACTGGGCCAAGGAGCCAGAAGCTCCTGATGCGAGCAGGAAGCAGCGCTGACCAGTATGGCAAGTGCTGGCTGAGGGAGGTGTAAGAAAGAGGGCGTCTTTCAGCCTAGGTAGGGCCTCAGAGAGGGACTGTCTTCTTAGGTTGTCTCAAGGAAGGCGTGCTCTGCACTGTGACCATCACCTATCACCTTTGACCCTCGCAGATGCCCAGGGAACTGCTTCTGTCAAAGCACATCACATAAAAACTGTGTAAGTGAGAAAACCCAGCCTGGAGCCTAGCTATCATCTCCGTGATATGGGGAAAGCTGCACATAACCAGGCTGTGCCTCCTGGCCTGCCCTGGAGAGAAGCAGATAGACCTGAAGCTGATAACACAGAGTAAGTGCAGCGTTGGGAACATAGATGAGGAGATGGGAATACTCTGGTTTGTACTGGGGTGCCTCATGGTGAGTCTTTCCTTTTGGGGAGATGCTGAGCCGGGGTCTCAATAGACAGCCTTGGCTAGTCTGGAGTTCACTACGTAAATTGGACTAAAACTTGGGAGATCTGCCTATCTCTACCTCCCAAGTGTACCACCATATCCAGCCCTTCTCAGATCTCTCTCTCTCTCTCCCTTTTAAAAAAAAGGAAAAGGTCTCGCCAGGCAGTGACGGTGCACGCCTTTAATGCCAGCACTCGAGAGGCTGAGGCAGGCAGATCTCTGTGAGTTTGAGGCCAGCCTGGTCTACAGAGCTAGTTCCAGGGCAGCCAGGGCTGTGTTATACAGAGAAACCCTATCTGGAAAAACCAAAAAGAAAAAAAAGAAAAAAAAAAAAGAAAAGAAAAGCCCTCAAGGACTCCAGGCCAGCAATGAACTCTCAATTTGGCTTTGCTAGATTGTTTTATGTCAACTTGACATAAACTAGAGATATCTGAAAGGAAGGATTCTCAGTTGAGAAAACGCCTAAATAAAATGGGGCTGTAGGACATTCTCTTAATTAGCAATTGATGGGGGAAGGCCCAGCCCATGGTGGATGGTGCCATCCCTGGGCTGGTGGTCTTGGGTTCTACAAGAAAGGAGGCTGAGCAAGCCGTGGTGCAAAAGCCAGTAAGCAGCACCCCTCCATGGCTCCTGCATCAGCTCCTGCCTCCAGGTTCCCATCAGAGTTCCTGTCCTGACTTGCTTCAGTGATAAGACTAGGAATGTGGAAGCATGAGCCAAACAAAACCCCCTCACATTGCTTTGGGTCATGGTGTTTCATCTTTATAATAGTAACCCAAACGAAGACAGTGGCCAAGGGTGACCTTAAATTCTTGACCCACCATCCTTCCCTCCCCAACTCCTGTGACTATAGGTGTACAGCAGTTACGCAGTGCTGGGAATGGGTCCCAGAATCATATGTATGCTAGGCAAGCACTCTACCAGCTGAGCTACCTCAGCACTTCACAGTGACTTTTTGTTTTGTTTTGAATGTGTATAGTGTTCTGCCTGCATTTATTTCTGCGCACCACTTGAATACTTAGTGCCATGGAGGCCAGAAGAGCGTATGAGATACCCTGAAACTGGAGTTACAGATGGTTGTGAGCTGCTGAGAGTGCTAGGAACCAAACCCAGGGCCTCTAGAACAGCCAGTGTTCTTAACCACTGAGGTATCTATCTCTCCAGCCCAAGTTTATGATGCTTCTCAAACCAGCTGAACAACTCTACAGTCCTATTCCTGAAGCACCTGCTTATCTTATGTACCCCTCCTCAGTGTGACATGTTTAGCCTCTTGGAACCCGATATCCTCAGCATGTCAGCATGTCCCTTCTCCACGGGTGCCCTTCATACCCTTCCTCTGCATGGCAGTGCAGCTGGCTGGTTTGTGACGGCTCAATTTCTAGCTTCACATAGGGCCAAGCCTAGAGCAGGCCTCCAAATGTGTCTGCTGACCACTAATCTATGTTCTACAATCTGAAGTCAGAGGGGAAAGAAGGGGCGTCCCCAGGAGACAGCGCTCTACCTTTGCTCCCTCCAGGTCTCCCAGCTTGCTCTTCTTCCTTATCAGCGTGTTGAAGAAGGTCACGTCGGCCTTCACCTCACGCCTGTCCAGGACGGTCAGCAGCGAGGACTCTGCGGGGCTCCCAGGTTCCACCATCTCAGCCAGCAGAGTGAGGGTTTTGATGTCCGGCTGGAGCCCGTGCTCTGCCATCTTGCCCAGGAAGCCCTCCAGGCCCCCCATCAAGGCCAGCCTATCAGCAGGAGTGGCCACTGTCCCGAAGGAGACTACGGTCGAGGGGAGAGTTCCAAGACTCAGGATATTGAATTCCAGCTCCAAGTGGGAAGGCTTTAGGGCCAGTGGGGTGTGGGCTGCTATGTCGCCAGGTTCTGCCTTGGTTTCTACCTCAGGCTGTGTCCTGCTTGTTACCCCACTCTCAGGGAAGTCTGAAGGCCCCTCAAGTTTCTGAGACGGTTCCAGAAACAACTGCCTCTCCAGTGCCTCCACATGTCTAATTGACACACCATCCTCTGCCTTGGCCTGGACTTTCCTCCTTGCCTGAGGCCTGCTTGCTGGGGGCTGGAGTAGGATGGTCTCTTCCTGAGGCTTCAGGAGCAGCCTGGAGGCAACCTCTGGGTCCCCCAGACCACAGTCTCGAGCTGCCCCCAAGAGGAGGTTATAGCCATGCCTAGTTGGTTTGATCCCCAGACTCAGCATCTGCCACCACACCTGCAGGAGAAACAAATGTTAGCTATATGTTCCTGCATCTACAGGTCTTTAATGGAAGTAGGTGCTATGAGTTCACAGTCAGACAACCAGCAAACTCATAAGCTGAAGTAGCTCTACTCCTAGTACAGCAACTGCCTAGAATGTGTAAAGTCCTGGATTAAAACCCTAGCACCCCCCAAAAAAGAAGAAGAAGGAAACTGCTGGGGATGTGACTCAGGGTGCAGAGGCCCTGGGTTCAGTCCCTGTGAAGCCAGCCTATAGTCCCAGGTGGAAGGATTAAGATTAACCTGAGCAATGTCAAGTCTGTGGCGGAGGAGGGGTTGGGGAGGACTAGCAAGGTGCTGGCCACCAAACCTGATGCCCTGAGTTCAATGTCTATTTCAATGCAATGAGTTCAATGCAGGCCAAACTCCAATGCACATAAAAATAAATACATAGGTTTTCACTCTTTTTTTTTTTTTTTTTTTTTTGAGGGGGGTTTTTCGAGACAGGGTTTCTCTGTGTAGCATTGCGCCTTTCCTGGAACTCACTTTGTAGACCAGGCTGGCCTCGAACTCACAGAGATCCACTTGCCTCTGCCTCCCGAGTGCTGGGATTAAAGGCGTGCACTGCCACCGCCCTAATAAGGTCTTGTCTTTTTTTTTTTTTTTTTTTTTGGAGACAGGGTTTCTCTGGGTAGCTTTGTGCCTTTCCTGGAACTCACTCTGCAGCCCAGGCTGACCTCAAACTCACAGAGATCCGCCTGCTTCTGCCTCCTGAGTGCTGGGACTAAAGACGTGTGCCACCACCACCTGGCAAATACATAGGTTTAAAAAGTGATTAAATAAAGAAGCATCTAGAAAGTATCTAATCTGAGGCTAGGCATGGTAGCACACACCTTTGAATGGCTGTGAGTCACAATGTGGGTGCTAGACACTGGACCCAGGTCTTCTACAAGAGCAGCTTAACTTCTCTTAACTGCTGAGTCATCTCTCCAGCTCCCTTTGGTTTTTCCTTTTTTTTTTTTTTTTTTTTTAAGATAGGTTCTCACTATGTAGCCTTGGAGTCATGTAGATCAGGCTAGCCTTGAATTCAGAGATGCCTCTGCCTTCTAGGTGCTGTAGTAACTGACCAACCCCTTTTGTTCTGGCAGGAACCTCCACAACCTGGGTATGGGCAACATTGGACACCCTACCTTATCAGAAAGAGGTGTGCAGATGGGGATTGGCAGGTCAGGCACCAGCTTGGCAAACCTTGCAAGGGTCTAATGCCTACCAGGGCAAGGTCTTCAGGAAGGCAAGTGTCTTGGCAGCCTTTCCTAAACAATGGTTAGCAGAATGGTCAATTAAGGGATACACACACCATACTGTTGGAATAAAATGTGGTGGCAGGGATTCATGCACTAGAGTCTGATAAACTTGGCTTTTTTTTTTTTTAAAAAAAAAAAGACAGGGTCTCAAAAAAAAAAAAAAAAAAAAGACAGGGTCTCAAACCAGAACTCTCAATGTAGACCAGACTAGCTTCAAGTCACAGCTCTTTTTTCTTTTTTGGTGTGTGTCTGTACATGGTTGTTGCTGTTGCATATGGATATATGTATTTTTCTGTACGTAAGCAGAGGAGCAGAGGCCAGAGGCAAGCATCAGGTGTCCTGTTCTATCATTCTCTGTCTTATTCTCTGAGATAGGGTCTCTCACTCAACCTGGCACAGCAGCCAGCAAGACCCAGCAATCCTCATGTCACTGTTGCCCACAGAGCTAGGGTCACAGTGCTCAGGGCCACATCCATCTTTTTGCATGAGTTCTAGGGATTTAAACTTAGGTCCTTACGTGCTTATACAGCAAGTGCTCTTACCTACTGAGCCATCTCTGTGCCCCTAAATCCCAGCTCTTAGTGGCTGTGGGAATCTCAGGAAAGTTATAAATGTCTGTGAGCCTCGGTTCCCTCACCTGCAAAAAGGGGCTGGCAGTGGCCTTGAAGAAGCAGTTCAGGAAGTATGCAACACAAATAGGCATTAGTATTGATAGGTTCATTCTATGCTTTCTTTATATCATGCTACTGCTCAAAATTCTTTGCAGAGGGACAACCTTGTTGTCTTGGGTCGTCATTCTGCAAAGTAGCTGGGAATTTTCCATGGCAGCAACACCAATACCCACTCTCCACATGATTGGAGGCGTCATCTCTGGGGGATCTGAGATAGGATTAGAGTATATATCTCACTTTGGGACTAAGTGTACATTCCTGGGTTGTACCTGTAGAGATGCCAAGAAGAGAAGGAGTCCGAGGGATGGGCTGAACTCGCGCCCCCCCCCCCCCCCTCGAACGTACTGTGATGGTCAGGAACTCCAAAATTAGACGGTCTGAGCAGAAGAGGTTTGGGATGGCTGTGCCTTCACTAGTGGGGCAGCATTTCCACAAGCCTCCCTTCCATGTTGTCCACAAGATGGAGGAAGAGCATGTCCCATAGTGATTACCATGAAGGCCAGAAGATGGCAGATATAAAAACAACTGGCACAGTGGGCTGGAGAGAAGGCTCAGTGATTGAGAGAGCACATTGCTCTTTGAGAGGACCTGAGTATGGTTTCTGTATCCACTTCAAGTGGCTCACAACAGGCTATATCACTCCAGTTCCAGGTGACCTCTTTCTGGCCTCCTGCACACATACATATAATTTAAAAACAAAAACCAAACAAAGCTAACCCTGGCACCAGGCAGGGCAGAAAGGCAAGACTGACCTGTACGGCTTGCCGGAAGCCTGCCTTCTTGTCCTGGATGCAGCCCATGAGCAGGAAACAGAAGGTCTCCTCTGTGACTGCATGTCCCTTGTGGATGATTTCCTGGGCAAGAGAAGAAGGCAGTCTCACTCAGAACCAATGGCAAGGCCCAGATAGGGCCATGTCTGATCTGGTTCAGTACCAGGTCCATGCATCTCTAAGGACCAGTTAGAACCAGCTCCTAGGTGAAGCACCCAACCAATCCCCCTGCTATCTCTAAGGAATAGGTACCAGGATGTAGCGCTGGGACCAGTTAGAACCAGCTCCTAGGTGAAGCACCCAACCAATCCCCCTGCTATCTCTAAGGAATAGGTACCAGGATGTAGTGCTGGGACCAGTTAGAACCAGCTCCTAGGTGAAGCACCCAACCAATCCCCCTGCTATCCCCAGGCCTGTCTTCCCAGCTCTGCTCCTAGAGTCAGGAGCATCTGCAAAGCTGACCGCAGCAGCCACGAGACTTGAGGCCCTGGAATCACAGGACTGGTTTCAAGACCCACCACCACCAGCCAACTATGGGCTCTGAGTTTCTCAGCCTCAGTTTCCTCATCTGCGCAAGGACACACCTTCTAGGACATCTGAACAACCCTTTAACCATGTAGGGACTGTACAGGGTGAGTACGGTCCCCACCAGCCTCTTCAGTGTCAAGCTGGGCAAGACCTCCTAAAAGATACTCCTACCTCTCAAAAACTCTTGTCCTTGACACTCAGCACAAGGACTCCCTTTCCACACCATCCTCTTGACAGCCTGCCACTGTCACACTGAGGCCATACAAAGCTAGGTCATGTTGGATATGTGTGCAAACCCCAGCATAAAGCGTGGGCGGTCTCAGCTTTCCTGAACATTCCAGGTGAAGAGAGACAGACAATCTCTCTCACTTGTCCCACAGGACTGGGCCTGACTTCAAAGAGCTGGAAGAAGGGAAGTCCCCACCTTGAAGACATCAAGGCACATCCTGAGGTCTGCACACTTGGCGGTCACCTTCAGCAGGGCATGGTATGTTTTCAGGTTGAGCTGGAAGTTTTTGGCCTGGAGCTGCTGTCGAAGCTTCAGCGCACTCTCTAGGGCAGAGTCCTTCCAGGGGGACTCCGCACAGACATTGAACAGAGCTGTGTATGTGGCATCTGAGGGCTCCAGGTCTCTCTTCTTCATCTGTTGAGATGGGAGAAGACTGAGGGAGGTTCTAGGAGAAGCTGGATACAGAGATCACCGCCACTTTGAAGGACCCGAGAGAGGTCTGTTACCACATCTAATTATGACAGAAGCTAAGATGACCCAAGTGGCACCTCATACACGTATTCAAACTCCCAACTCAACCAGAGGGACTATGAAAACTGAGCCCTTACTCATGGAAATGCTAACAGGAAACCATCCTTCTGGGGTACCTGAAAGAATATTCTAGAGCTGGTGTACTTGTATCAGGAGCTTCTTTCTGATTGCCCTATCCTCAGGCCTGACCAGCTCACCCTGACTATCCAGAGGGCACAGAGTGGGTCTGTTCTGGGAAAGGGGGACCAGTGCTCACTAACTGAGAGCTCATGAGCCAGTGAACTCTCCTTAGAAACCAGGACGAGATCGTTCAGAAAGATCATTACAATGATTAATGTACCTACAATGTACTTTCAGAAGTGCAGTTTTGTCAGGTATGCTGGCATCTTAGCTCTCAGGAGGCAGAGGCAGGCATGAGTTCAAGGCCAGCCTGGTCTACATAGTGAGTTCTAGGTCAGCCAAGACTACATAGTAAGGCCATCTCAAACACCAAAAAAAGAAGTACAGATTCTCTGTTTGCTCTGGCCAGACTGTGAGGTCGGGGGTAGTGTACCAAATAAGAGGACTAGGGTTAGCAAGGGTTGGCTGGAGTGAGGACTCCCTTAGCTTCTGGCCCCAGGAGAAGATGGGTTGTCTCTTGTTTGAGTCTGCAGTTGTCCAGGGTAAGGCTCTTTCTTGATTCAGGAAGGAAACAGAAACAGGGTTTGTGTGTGAGCAACTGTTGGGGTCTGTAGAGAGGAACACAGACTAACTGGGCATGGCAGCAGAGAAATAAGGGGACACGTGGGTTCCTAGCAGCCCAGGCACATGATGAAGCATGTCTCTGTCACCTCACTTAATTCTCCAAGAAAAACTCAATTTGGATTCCATGTGGACAAGCCTATGTCATCTGCCCACAGTGACACTATGCTCAGGATCTGCACCCAGCACGCACTTCAGAGCCTTGGGCCTATCCTGACCCACACTCACGTCATTATAGAGCTTGAAGGCCTTCTTCAGGTAGCCGACGCGCCCACAGCCTCCGATCAGCACTGTATAGTTGCACTCCAGAGGCTGCAAGCGCTCCTCCTTCAGCATCTGCCTCTCAAACAGATCCAGGGCCTCCGCCAGCTGGGGAAAGAGCCAAGAGGAGAGAGGGCTCAGGATGGTCTCAGGGCCTTTAACAAGCCAGGGAGAGTGGGGCACACAATTGGCAGGAGGCTCAAAGCCATTCTAGGCTACACAGCATGTTTCAGAACAGCCTGGGACTCGTTTTGTTTGTCTCCAAACAAAAACCCCAACAAAAACAGAAGGCCCCCAGCAGCGGGTGGGAGGCAGAGTCACCCTTCTGACATGGTACGGGCCAACAGCTCCCTCCAACTGCAAACTTCTGCCCAAAGTAGCCTTTGCCTGGGCTGGAAAGATGGCTCAGAGGTTAAGAGCACTGACTGCTCTCCCAGAGGTCCTGAGTTCAATTCCCAGCAACCACATGATGGCTCACAACCATCCGTAATCAGATCTGGTGCCCTCTTCTGGCCTGCAGTCATACATGCTGTATACATAATAAATAAATAAATCTTAAAAAAAAAAAAGTAGCCTTTGCCCATCTCTAATTTCCTACACCATCCTGTCCCTCAGTACATGCTTTCACTCCTTATCATTTGTTTTCGGTTCTGTTGTTGTTCTGAAGATTACACCAAATGCCTCTACATGCTTGGCAAATAATTTACCACTAAGCTGAATTCCTAGCCCAATTTCCTTTTTTTTTTTTTTTTTCTGAGACAGGGTACAACTATGTATGATAGGCTGGTTTCAAATTCAGAGATCTGTCTGTCTCAGTGCTGGGATTAAAGGTGTGTGCCACTATGCCCAGCTCTCACTCCTTTTCTTATCTGTCCATTCAAATAATAGTTACTGCCAGGCGTGGTGGCACACAAAACAAGCTCAGAACAGTGGCATATGCTAGGAAATCCCAGCACTCAAAATGTTGAGGCAGGAAGATTATAAGTTTAAAGCGAACCTGAACTACATAGTGGGTACCAGTCAGCCAGGGATACACAGCAAGACATTCTTGAAAGAATGGTGGAACTATTAAAATGAGTCAGAGCTGGCAACAGTTAGAGGTCAAGTTGTTAAAAAAGAACAAATCATGACCCAGGAAAATGTGAGATGGACAAAAAAGACCAGTGGGATTGCCATGTAGTGAGTTAAAGATAGGCAGGGGGCTAGCAACATGGTTCAGCAGATAAAGGTACTTGCAGTGTAAGCCTAGTGACCAGAGTTCGATCCCTGGGCCCCACATAAAGGTGCAAAGGAAGAAGCAGCTCTACCAAGTTGTCCTCTGGCTTCTACCTGTGCACGATGGCACAAACATTCCCACATGCACAAAAACAGTAACAGAGATGCAAGGACTGAGCACGGAACACTCCAACTTCAACAACTGAGGAGGCTACACTGCCCCATGTAAAACGCCAACGCAGCAGAAAGGAAAACCCCAAGGTTCTCGGACCTTTCCTTCCTTGATCAGACGTTTGCACTGAAAGAAGTACCAGTATGGGGTGTTCCTCCGGCCCCGCCACAGTCTGGGCTCCAATTCTTCCTCCTCCCCACCCTGCTCCTTGAGCCGCAGGTTATACAGCTGGGCTGTTGACTTGTGGAATATTTTCCGAGAGGAGTATTTGTCAGAGAGGGTCCCAAAGCTCTCTTCGTCCTCCTCCTCCTCCTCCTCCTGAGGGGCCACCGTGCTGAGCTTGCTGGAGTCCGAGCAGGGGCTGCTCATGTTCCGCTGGCTCCCTTGGTGGGAGGAAGAGCTGCAGAAGGCTGCTGACACCTGCCAAGGTGGCCATGCCGCCCTCAGCTGTGCAAATCCCTCCTTGCCTCCTGTCCATCGGGTAGATCCAAGAAGATCCAAGTGTTGAAGGACAGACAGTCCTATGGGGTGGGGGCCAGAAAAGAGCCGGGAAAGTCTCATGAGGTCTATAACTGGCCTTCTTGTGCTTCTACAACCTGAAATCAAGAAAAATAAGGAAGTCACATCAGCCCACGTGTAAGAGTTGAAAAGAAGAGAGAAGTGTAGTTACGAGGGTGGCTGAGTTAGGACGCCTTGGCTCAGGCTGGGGGTGCGGAGTGGGAGATGGGCCATATTCATAATCTCAGCACTTGATGGGTAGAAGACAATCAGAACAAGGTCATCCTCAGCTACATACCAACTTCAAAGCCAGCCTGGGCTTCTTGGGATTGTCTCAAAATAATAAAAGGAAAGGCCAGGTGTGGTAGCCCGCACAGTTAATCTCAGCACTTGGGAGGCAGAGTTCCGAGCTAGTTCCGGCTACAGAAATCCCATCTCGAAAACACAACAACAACAAAGAGGGCCCCAGCCTGTCTCAGCAGATGAAGGTGCTTTCTGCCATGCTTGATGACCCGAGAGTTTGATCCCTGAACCTACTTGGTAGCTGTAGTGAAAGCTGTTCTCTGACCTGTACACATGTGTACGATGCACGCATAAATCAATGTGCTTAAAAAATGCACAGGAGTTCAAAGGTAGCCTCTGCTACAAATAAGACCAGGCTATATGAGACCCTGTCTCCAAAAACCAAAACCAAACAAAAAGAGTCTTATGTCTGAAATTCCTGAGGCAGAAGGACTACAAGCATACAAAGGACGGGGTGGAGGTGGGGTGGGAGAGGTGAGGGTGTTTGTAGCTCCATGCTAAACTCTTCTCTAGCATGCACGAGGTTCTAAGTTCAATCCTCAAAAATACACAGAGGGGTATGGTGGTGCACTTCTTTAGTATGAGCACTCAGAGGTCATCTCTAAGTTAGAGACCAGCCTGGTCCACATAGGATGAGTTCCAGTTCAGCAAGGCCTACAAGGGAGACACTGTCTCAAAACAAAACAAAACAAAACAAAACAAAACTAACAAACAAACAAACAAAACAGAAAAGCATATACGTGCATTTTTTTTTCTCTTTTGTGGTACTAAAGGTTGAATTTAGAGCTCTACCAATGAGCTATATCTCTAGTTCTCTATATTTTTTTCTTTTTTTCCAGACAGGGTCTCTCTGTGTAGCCTTTGCTTTCTGTCCTAGAACTCACTCTGTAGACCAGACTGGCATCGAACTCACAGAGATCCATCTGTCTTAGCCTCCAGAGTGCTGGGATTAAAGGCTCCCACCACCACTGCCCAGCAATCTTTATACTTTTTGAGACAGGCTCCCATTAAGTAGCCTTGGTTAGTCTCAAATTCATCTTATTTTCCTGAGTCAGCCTCACTTCAGTGCTAGGATTACAAGCAAGCACCACTGTGTCTGGTTTTTGTATTTATTGGCTTGTTTATGAATCTGGTGGCATTGGGCTTCAAATCCAGGGGCTTGTGAATCTAAGTTCTCTCATTGAGCTGCATCCTCCCGTACTAACATTCTGTTTTTATTAAGTGGGCTAGAGAGTTTAGCCTGCATAGTCTGAACCCTTTAATACAAAATATCAGGATAGCTGGGTGGTAGTGGCTCACGTCTTTAATCCCAGCATTCAGGAGGTAGAGGCAGACAGATCTCTGTATACACATAAAATCAGAATAAACTTTGTTTTTTGAGACAGGCTCTCTTTCTATTGTAGCTCTGACTGGAACTCGATCTTTAGACCAGAGACCTCGAACTCACATAGATCCATCTACCTCTGCCTCCCGAGTGCTGGAGTTAAAGGCGTGCGCCACAGCCCGGCTCAGGATAAGCATTTTAAATCTTAACTCTCCCTCCAGGGTCTCATGTAATCCAGGTTGGCCTTGAACTTTTGATTTCCTGCCTCCACTTGTCACTTACTGGGATTACAAGTAAGCGCCAACACTCCCGAGTTTGTGCGGTGCTGGGGCTCGAACCCAGGCCTTGGCTCATGTTAGGCAAGCACTTTGCCAACTGAGCCACATCTCAGCCTCCTTACCTGAATTGCAAACCTCTAAATTAGATACATAGAAGCTGTCAACCCCGTAGCGGGACCTGGGACCCTCGGGCCGCCCCTGCCTCCTCTCCCCAGGCCTTCAGAGCCTGGCTTTTCTCTTGTGCCCGACGCCCCTGGCTTGGACAGGGTCCCTCGGGTCCAATTTCTGACCGGATTCCCGGATTCCTACGAGGGTAGAAGAGGAACTCACTTAGGATGTCCCGCGCGGCGCGGCCCTGTGAAGTGTCTGTCCTCAGTGTCGCCGGGTCTCGGCCCCGAGTCACCTCTCTTCCCTTCACTACACGCGCCAGAGGACCCGCGCAGGCGCACTTTGCGTCGCCGCCTCACAGGTGCTTTCAGAGTACGGCCAGGAAGGGCGTTCGGCCAGCGTCTAGCCAGGCCTGAAGGAAGGGCAGGATTCCGCGCTCTATTGGCTGGGTCTGGGCGGTGGGCGGGGAGGAAATAGGGCCGGCGCGCTCCCGGCATCCCTTGCGGGGCGGTGGTGGCGGCGGGATAAAAGGAGGGGACGGCGGAGAGTGGAGTGAGTTGGGCAAGGCGGCTGAGAGACGCGAGGGGAGAGCCGGGCCGGAGGCCGCCGCCGCCACCATGCAGGAAATTATCGCCAGCGTGGACCACATCAAGTTCGACTTGGAGATCGCCGTGGAGCAGCAGCTCGGGGCGCAGCCGCTGCCCTTCCCTGGCATGGATAGTGAGCATGGGGCCCGGCGGGTGGGCGACGCCGATTCTGACCGGGGGCTTCCCCAACCCGGGGTCACGGGACCCTCACCCTCGCCCAGCTCCTCCTTTTCCGTCCTGGGACATCCCCGTGTCACTTAAACTCCGGAGCCCTTTCCTTGGGTCCCTGATCCCGAGGGACTGTTCCCTGGCGATCCTCGGGACAGCAGGGCGGTGTCGGTTGTTCGAGTAGTTCTGCAATGAGTGCGTGTTATCCTTAAGCGGAGCTCCCCTCTCCCACTCTGCTCCTACTAGAGCAAAGCGCTAGAATGTCCCCCATTTCCACCTCTTGGCTCCTTTCTTACTTTCGTCAGAACTAGGCAGTTAGTAGACCTTCACTGCAGTCTTACTTGGGTCTTCTTACTCTTGGGAACTCCTTCCTTGTTCTGGAATTCTTTTTTCTCACTGCTCCACCTCCGGGTCTCTTGCCCCAACACAGGTCCCTGGGGGAACTTTAGCCCAGGCTCCCTCTACTGTCCCTCTTCAGGTGATGGTAGCTTTCCCATGCTGGTGGGATATCTTATGTTTTGGGGAGCAGCTCCAATTCAGACATAACCTGTCTTTGGCCAGGTCGTTCTTGCACACACATTATGTCCACTCTTAAACAGTAGGCGTTCTCTTGACTTGTCCCGGCGCTACCTTGAGACCATGGGACAATAGGTGTGGGCAGCTCTTTTCCTCCCACTCCACAAGTCTGTGGAGGTAGGTGCGCAGTAGTAAGCCCCTCACATGCCTGTTTTCTTGGAGAGCCAGGGAGGTACGTAGCATGGGTACCTCTTCAGCTCAGTTCCAGACCTGGTGGGTGCTCAACATTCACTTCTATTTTGTGGTTGTTTAGAGTATGTCAAAGCCCAGCAAGGCTACCGACCCTCCTTGCTGGTCCCTGTGATGGTGCTCTTTAAGAAATGTAAATTTGCTGGGAGGTGGTGCCATACACCTTTAATCTCAGCACTTGGGAGGCATAAACAGGTGGATCTGTGTGAATTCAAGACCAGCCTGTTCTACAAAGCGAGATCCAGGACAGGCTCCAAAGCCACAGAGAAACCCTGTCTCGAAGAAGAAAAAAAAAAAAAAGAAAACAATGTAAAATTCTGCCCATGACCTTAAAGAAGGGAGCAAGCAAGACTAAACTTCTAAATAGAAAGATCACCTGTACTCTTAGATAATAGTTTTGTTTTATTTTGCTATTGAGAGGTTTCGTGTAGTCTAGGCTGGCCTGGAATTCCTTTTGTAGCTAGGGATGGCCTTGAACTCCTGATCCTCCTTAAACCTCCACTCCCAATTTCTGTAGTGCTGGGGACTGAACCCAGAGCTTTGTGCATGCTGGTCAGGCACTCTACCAACTGAGCTACATTTCCAGTCTTCGTCTTTTTTCTTATTTATTTTTATTTGTTTTTGTGCCAAGGCTGACCTAGAATTTACTGTGTAGCTCATGCTTTTCTTGAACTTGAAATCTTCCCGCCTCAGTTCCCTTCTCCTGGGTACTGGGATCACCAGTGTACACCATCACGCCCAGCAATATCTCTACATTCTACCACTTTTACTCTGACCTAGCAAGACCTGCCTGCTTCTGTGAAGCTGCTGAATTTCTTGCAAGTTAGCAAGAGGAAGCACTTGAGTAGTCTTAAGGAATGCCATCTCTGGGTTTGTTTGTTTTTTGGTTTTTGTTTTGTTTTTTGGTTTAGTTTTTCAAGACAGGGTTTCTCTGTGTAGCTTTTGGAGTCTATCCCAGAACTCCATTTGTAGACCAGGCTGGCCTTGAACTCACAGAGATTCCGACTGGCTCTGAGTACCAGTGCTGGGATTAAAGGCGTGCGCCGCCGCCGCCGCCGCCGCCGCCGCCGCCGCCGCCGCCGCCGCCGCCGCCGCCACCACCACCACCACCACCACCACCACCACCACCTGGCTGGTTTTTTGTTTTTTAAGTTTGTTTTCTGAAAATACACACTGATTGAATCAGTGAAGACAGTTTATGAAGTCAAGAATTGTTCTTCAATCATGGCTGGTGAATTTCTAGATGCAATAGAATAGATGGCCCTGGGCCCACTGAGTGCTACCACATCCTGACTCTATAGTTTTACTGTCCACCCAGAGCTGGCTGCACCATGGGGATGAAAGACCATGCTCCTTTGTAATTCCATGTGAACCTTGCATATTAAGGGCTGGCTTGCTGTCTTTACTTACAGTCTTCTCCTAGGCTAGTATCTCAGAGGCACCTGCTTGCTCTGGAATTTGTCCCTGCTCAGAGACCTCATCTACTCATTGTTATTCTACTCCTGTGAGACCATTCATTCTCTCTCTGTGTGTCTCATGCTAATGTACCTGTAAATTAACTCTACTGGGAGGTCTGAGCTGGGGGTAATTAACTTATTTCTGTGATCTTGTGATCCTTCTTGCCTTCTCCACCCACTCTTAGATGTCTTGGAAGCTATGGGCTTTTAGGAGGTTCTCAGAAAGAACAATGATGTTTAGTTCCACCATACAGGTCACATTTCACGATTTGACTGAAACAAGTGGTGTTTGCTTTGAGACAGGGTCTTACTGTGTAGCCCTATCTGGTCTGGAACTTAATATGTAGACCAGGCTAGCCTAGAACTCAGAGATTCACCTGCCTCTGCCTCTTGAGTGCTAGGATTACAGGTATATGCCATCATGCCAGGCATGGGCTTTGTGGGTTTTGCCAGCTCAATACACCCTGGACTAAAGAGCCTCCCATTGGCACCTGGCGTTGGTTGATAACTGTTTGTTTTTCCTTTTACAGAGTCGGGGGCTGCTGTCTGTGAATTCTTTTTGAAAGCTGCCTGTGGCAAAGGTAAGACACTCTTGACTTCCTCACATCCTTCCTGAGGTACCCTACTTTTCCCCCAGCAGATTTACAGGCCACCAGGTATCTGCTTGTATTGCTCTCCGTAGATAGGTGTCCCTAAATTAAGCTGTGGCTTGGCTAGGCTTGAGGATGATGGTTCTACCCAAAACCTAAACACAGTCTGAGCTTGCCTAACTTAGAGGATGCTTTCTTGTGACATTTTTTTCTTCTCAGACATAGACAAAGGGAACATAGAGCCTTTCAGGAACTTTTCATCGTCCCAGAATTGCATGTGGCCACACACAGTGTTTGAATACAGACTTTTTTTTTTTTTTTTTTTTTAAGAATTTCAGTGTGTACAAGCTGTTCCTTAGGTAAAGACTCCATCACTCTTTCTTCTGGGGTCTTGTTGACACTAACTAACCAGACCTCCACAGATGCTATGGGACTCTGGCTATCCATTGATTCATAGGTATTAGTGGGCAGGACCTTATGTGTCATGCATACATCTGGGCATTTTTCTCCCTCTGGGAATTTATTTAGGAAAGTAAATTTTAACCAGAAGCTTGACTAGGGAGCACAAACCTAGAGCAAAGGGATGGTTTGAATGGGTGGATAGGTCTAGTGAGTTTGGGCTCCACAGTACAGTTACTTGCTGCTGAAGTAGAAGCCCTTGGAGGTGAATCAAATAGGTTTCTGGTCAGGACATCACTCCTTCATTGTGTCCTGATCTCATTCCCAAATATTTGCTCAGCTGTTCTGCCCTCTGACTGTTAGGTAGCTAGACAGATATTGGCAGACTGTTGTTTTTCTCAAACTTCTATAACATTGTCCTTGGCTTCCTCTTGAGTCCATTTTTAAATTCTTTTATTAATGAGACTGAGGATCCCAAAAGGGACGCCAGGTCCCCAGATAATGTGTCATACACTATGGAGCTCCTGAAATTCCCCCAGGAACGTGACCACCCATCTTCTGCTACAGAGCCATCCTTAATTCATGACACTATAGCCGTCCCATAGCTGCTAGCCACATACGTGTGCTGACCAATTAAAATCTTTAAGTCTAGTTCTTCAGTCACACTGCTGCTAACTCAAATGTTCAGCAGTCACATGAGGCTAGTGGCTGCTGTACTGGATAGAGAAAATGTAGAGCATTTCCTTCCACTGTGGCCAAACGTTCTGAGCAGGGCTGGTCTCGTTCGTCTTTCTTAGTCACAGCCTTTTTCTCAGCAGTCCTGGCAAGCCATCGGTTACAAGTGTGACATCCCCAGAGGATGGCTCTGTCCCATCCGGGTAGGACACATCCTGCTGCAGAAGGACACTGCTCCTGTTTGTGTATGTCACATCTCTTCAGTTACAAAGCTGACTTTGGTCTTGTGGCTGGAGTCCATTCTGCTAATGGTCCTCTTTATCCTGTAAGGCTTATTATTTTTAGCCCCCTTCCAACTTTTCTATTTCTACTAACTGTGTACTACTAGAGCTAGTTTCTGTTTGTTTAAGGAACCAACTGACCCCTACCCCAGGCTTATTGTGTATCTGTCTTATACTATATTATGACATATTTTAGTGTTTTGTTGTTTTGAGACAGGATCTCACTGTGTAGCCCTGACTGGCCTGGAACTCCCTATGTAGACCAAGGTGGCTTTAAACTCAGAGATCTGCATGCCTTTGTCTCATGGGTACTGGGATTAAAGGTGTGTGTCACAACACCCAGCAGTATTCTAGTTGTGTGGGTTTTTTTGTTTTGTTTTGTTTTTGCTTTTTGGATTTTTTGAGACAGGGTTTCTCTGTAGCTTTGGAGCCTTTCCTGGAACTCACCCTGTAAACCAGGCTGGCCTCGAACTCAGAGATCGGCCTACCTCTGCCTCCCAAGTGCTGGGATTAAAGGCGTGCGCCACCACCGCCGGTCTCCAGTTGGGTTTTTCTAAAATACTTTAAACTCAAATACATGGCTATTAAAATATAAAGTGAGGCTAGAGAGATGACTCAGTGGTTAAGAGCACTGGCTGCTCTTCTAGAAGACCCAAGTTCAATTCCCAGCACCCACATGGCAACTCACAACCATCTGTAACTCCCATTCCAGGGCATCTGACACCCTGCCCCACTTTCTGGCCTCTGCAGACACTATGGAAAAATGTGGTGGTTCACAGACAGGCAAAACACTTTTACGCCCACAAAATGCAGTGTTTACTTGTATACCTCCTAAATCCACATTGCCTTCTCCACAGACACCTCTGCTGGTTTCAAGTGGTTCAAAGAAGTGTAGGATAACAGCTCTCCAGCAGCCCCTAGGTTAATTTCCAACTGAGCCTGTATGTCTCTTCACTCTTCCTTGGCAGGGGGCATGTGTCCATTCCGCCACATTAGTGGTGAGAAGACAGTTGTGTGCAAACACTGGCTGAGAGGACTGTGCAAGAAAGGGGACCAGTGTGAGTTCTTGCATGAGTACGACATGACCAAGATGCCCGAGTGCTACTTTTACTCCAAGTTCGGTAAGGCACATAGAATTCTGGGAGGCTCTGCTGAGAGCCAAGCCCCAGGGGCCCAGTGGCTGCTCAGGGCCCCACTGCACCTCTGTTTCTCCCATCTTTCCTGAAGTTGGACAGAGCCTGGGGGCCTGAGCTGGTTCTTCTGTAAGGGGGAGTTACTGTTCTCTGTGGTAGCTTTATGTCCTCATGGAACTTCAGGGTTTGGAGCACTTTGGGATATTGAGACTTAATAAGGGTCCCAGTGAGTGAGCAAGGAAACTGAGTGGAGACTGTCTTTGCTCATGGCAGCCTTATTTGTAAAATTCATGTCTGGCTTGGTCTCTGATCGCCCCCCCAGCTTGATTTTCTTCCTTCTTTCTGGGAGTATGATCCTAGGTAGTTGTATGGCTATCCCAGCAGTCCTTGTAATAGCAAGTCTGGGGCTGTCTGTCTTCTGGTGGACGTGAACCTTCTCTTCCCATGAAACTAAGATTGCTTTTCACTCTGATGAGAGGTCATGAGGCCCCTACTGTTTGGAGTGGCCTTATGGAGAAGCAGGAGCAGAGCGGAAGTGCTAGGGCTGGCACAGAACTTAGTCCGCAGGGGCTCTGCTCTGGTCTGCTGTTAGTGGTATCTCAGGAAGCTCTGTTGGTCAGCCCAAAGGCTTCTGTGGCCTCCGGCCCTGTATACTGCCAAGAAGAAAGTAATGGTAAGCTGAGTATTGGGCATGTGTTGAGCTTTCAAAGCACTGTTACTAGAGGAGATTTTGGTTGTTCTGGCATCCCAGTGCGCTTGGGGTTTGTTCTTACTGTGTGTTTTTTTTTTTTTTAAAGACTGGTTGTTGCTCTGTATTGGTCTGTAATTTACTATATAGACCTGGCTTGTCTTGACTATTTAGTGAACCCCCTACCTCTCTGTCTCCCAAGTGCTGGGCTAACGGGTTAAGAGTCACCATGCCTGCCTTTGGATGCTGGCACCTTAGTTTCATTTCTTTTCTTTTCTTTTCTTTTCTTTTCTTTTCTTTTCTTTTCTTTTTTTCTTCTTTTCTCTTTTCTTTTCCTTTCTTTTCTTTTCTTTTCTCTCTCTCTCTCTCTCTCTCTCTCTCTCTTTCTTAATGATATTATTTATCATTGGTGATAACTCTTGCTTGTTTTGCTCTGTTTTTTGAAGCAGTATAATAAGCTGGGAGGCCAAAACGACAGAAATAAGATGCAGGCTTCCTAGCTCCCTGCCTTCTCAAGCTTGTTCCATTTGCCACATTTATCATTACTATCTCACCTGTCACCCATAGCAGTAGGGCCCACCTCTGCAGACTGTCTTGGGGTATCCCTCCATGTCTCTGTTGGCCCCTTTGCTTGCCTGTCCCTTGTAGAGCAGTCTGCCTTGTGCAGATACTGCAGCTACAGCTGTTGGCAGGTGAGCAACACACTTGTGTTAAGGATCCTCTCCCTCTAGGTGTTAAAGGGACAGTCCTTTTCTTGCATGCTAAAATCTTGCTCCAGTGGCCCAGAGTCAGGTAATTGATAAACTAGGGGTATAATGGAGAATTGGTCATGGGAAATGTTTTGTAAGATATGAATTGGCGGGTTGGGGATTTAGCTCAGTGGTAGAGTGCTTGCCTAGCGAGTGCAAGGCCCTGGGTTCGGTCCTCAGCTCCTGGGGTGGGTAGGTGGGGGGAGAGATATGAATTGGCTTCAGCAGAGTGATCTGGGAAGGTCCCAGAGGAAAATCCTGAGATGGAGGCTAAGAAAGGACCAGTTGTGACTAAGTATTCATCTTGGCAACAGGGAAGTCGTTGTGGCTAGGTGAAGGGCACTGGGTCTATCAGCAAACAAGTGAGCTGGGGCATTCCTCTGTACTGTAGGTAGAATTATGTGTTAGCATTGATTGCAGAGGGCAGTGTAGAGGTGCTTCCTCATGCTGTGGGTCCAGCACCAGATGCTCCTGAGATATGCTGGTCCACACATGATATCTTCAGCAAGACTTACCCATTGCCACCACAGAGACCCAGCTTTAACTACCATATAGTTCTAATGTTTCTCCTAAAAGTTAGAGTTCCTCAAACCTTCCTATGAGTGACAGCTCATAGATGTAAAGAGTCAGCATAATAGTGATTTCCTGGTCTCAATGGATACACTTTAATATCTGGTCTCCCACTACCTTGGGATGCCACAGGCTAAGATGTCCTAGTACCCTCCCAGCAGCAGTGATGTGTGTGGAGGCAGGACTTGTCGTAGCTTCACAGACTTTGCCCTCAGCTGGTACATGAGCAGGCTGCTCCTGGACATTAGAACCTCCTGATCCCTTTGCTTCGGGAGACAGTCCTAGTACAGTTCCATGAAGCTATGTGTCCAATTTCCTGCAGGGGAATGCAGCAACAAGGAGTGCCCCTTCCTGCACATCGACCCTGAGTCCAAGATCAAGGACTGCCCTTGGTATGACCGCGGCTTCTGTAAGCATGGTAGGTGACGGGGCCTTCCTCAGGCCCACCTGATCCCCTAGGCTACCAGATGATCCTCTTGAGGCATCACTTCCCCTACCCTACCTGGCTCACCAAAACCTGATGTGCTGTGGCCAGTGAGACTTGCTATCTCTATCTCTCTCTCTCTCTCTCTCTCTCTCCCTCCCTCCCTCCCTCCCTCCCTCCCTCCCTCCCTCCCTCCCTCCCTCCCTCCCTCCCTCCCTCCCTCCCTCTCTCTCTCTCTCTCTCTCTCTCTCTCTCTCTCTCTCTCTCTCTCTCTCTCTGTGTGTGTGTGTGTCTATCTATCTCCCTTGTGGCAGAATCTCACTGTATAGCCCAAGCTCTTTAAACTCAGTTCTCTTCTGTTGGTCTCCCAAGTGCTGGGATTTCAGGTGGGTGCTACCACACCTGTCTGTGGAGCATTTTCCTACCCATCATTTCCCTCAAGCCTCCCAAGGAAGCTGTGAGCATGGTGTTCCCACTTGCATTTTTAATAAGCTCAGCATGGAGAGTCTAGGGTGCTGCACACTGTCCCTGCTGAATGAGACAGGAAGCCAGCATTTGAAGCCACTCTGGTCTAAGCAGGGCTCTGACTGGTAGTGGGACACTTAGGCGTTGCCTCACTGAAAGGAAGTCTGAATGACCTGAATGCTGGGTTTTGCAGGTCCCCTGTGCAGGCACCGGCACACTCGAAGAGTCATTTGTGTGAATTACCTCGTGGGATTCTGCCCTGAGGGACCCTCCTGTAAATTCATGCAGTGAGTATCCTGATAGCAGCTTTGCTGCTGCCCCTCTGGGGACATCCTAGGTGCCCGTCTGGGTAGAGCTGGGAGGTGGAGAGGAGCCACTGCTATGTCTGCTGCTGCTTCTACTTTTAGAGCCCAAAGGCAGCTCTGCCTAGCCCAGCATTTAACCATCTGTGAGCCGTGGGCCATTGAGGAATCTGGTGAAAGCTATGAGCCCTGTATTCCAGAACAGCTCTCATACAGTACCCTTTGTGGGAATTAGAGACTCACCTGTGTTGGCCCTGAGTTTGGTGTTCCTTATATAGTAGTTCATGGACCACAGACAGTGGAAGAGAGAGAATGGTCGTTTCCCATATACAACCCCTGAGGTTCAGGGCTCAGTCAGTGGTGTTGGTAGCTGGTGGTACCTGGTCAAGTGCAGAGCCATTTGGACCTCTGAAGCTGGGCTCTTCTTGTACCACAGGATTAGCATCCTTTTTCTGGTCCATAGCCTTGACCTTGAGAGTCTAAGTTCCTTACTAGTTGTGGAACTGGGCTTCTGTCTGAAGTGATAATGGGGACTGAAGAGAGCTTTCCCTTTTACTGCTGCTTTAGTCCACATTCCCAGCCTGCAGCAGTTGTATAGTTGCCTGATTTGTGTTGTGGTCTCTTGCCTCTTAATGAAGACAAGTGGCCAGTGCTGCTACTGGGTCCTGCTCCTAGATGAAAACCCTGGAGCTTGCATCTGGTCCAGGGATGCCTGCTTGTCACTGAGTAGTACTTCTGTGCATTGTCAGGAGGTCCTGACACTCCAATTAGACTGCATGGGGGAGGGGCTTCCATGCATGCCTCCTCCTGCCCAGCACAAGTACCAGGAAGACCATGCCTTCCTTTAGAGCAGCACTTGCCCAAGGGCGCCACCATCCATTCTTTTGTGCCAGTCTCGCCCTGGGTCCTAAAGTTTGGGATGTTTTGCTCAGGGGGTAAGTGTGGCTTTCAAAACACCACCTGGCCTAACCTCATGCCCTGTCATCTTCTCTGACTAGCCCCCGGTTTGAACTGCCCATGGGAACGACTGAGCAGCCCCCACTGCCACAGCAGACACAGCCTCCAACAAAGGTATTGTACCTTGGTTGCTCCTGGTCACATTGGCCTGCAGACACGGCCTCATTATCCACTCAGTGTGAGGTCTGCTATAAACCCCAGGGGGGGGTGTTGTGAGGAGGGTAAAGGGGGAGGCAGGAGAGAGGCGATGTACTCTCTCATTGCAACAGAAAAATCAGAGCGAAGCAGTTTGCTTGTTTTAGAAATGGAGGGCAGCAAGCCCCAGAGCAGGTGGGAGATGGGTCCATGTAGCAGAATCACTGTAAACATGCACTGTGCAGTTCTGGCTCTGGTGTCTGCCTTGGGAACTGAGCCAGGGCACAGGGACTGGGCCCACATTGGCTGTTCTTGCTTCTGAGCCAGAACCTTCCCTTTACAAAGGAAGAAACTTGACCTCCTGGAGGGAGGGATTTACCTGATGGGTTACTGTCAAGCAGTGGCAGAAATAAGAGCATGACCAAGATTGACTGATAACTGGTTAGTGTCACCATGGCTCCAGTGGGGATTACTGTCACTATCAGGAATAAAAGATTAACCAGCCCCACAATCTAGTCAGTGTTTATCCCTAAGCACAAGGAAAGAGGGAAGTGCCGTGGATAAACAGGGATGTATAGTAGTGCTCAAACCAGGGTACCCTGGGCTTGCTGACAGGAGTGGGCCCAGAGGAAGGGCTGGCCTACATGACAGGCAGGGCACCTGTATATAAGCTGACTACACTGCAGAAGCCTTACTTCGGCTGGCTGGCTTTAAGTCAGGGACCATGTCCCCTTTCAGTCCTTCCACTGCCAGAGCCTAAAGGGGCCTGCACAGACCCCCACCCTTGGGAGATGGTGGCACCAAGCAAATCAGACTTCCTGAGGAAAGCCAGGCAGTCCCTGGCACAAGTACAGCTTATAGCCTGGGGGTTCCTAGCTCTAGCCTGACATTTCCTGGGTCAGAGCCAAGATCCCATCTGGTTGGAGGTGCCTAGCTCTGGAATCCCCACCTAAGAGCCCCACTCCCCTTTCCCATGTGACTCCCTAGAGGAGGGCCCTCTCAGCCCCTAGACTGCAGGCCAGCGTGTCAGGCTCCAACTTTTTTTCTGTGACTGTTGCTCGCCGTGTAGGCTGCTAAACATCTGGCTGAACCAAGCGTTCATCCTGACCTGAAGCTAGAACCTCAGAAACAAAAGTAAGGCCTGATCATGCCCTCACCCCACTGCCCAGAGACTTCCTCTTGTCTCCTCCATGTTTTCTTTTCTACTTTTAGTTCTTGTCTTTGTGTGTCTGCATGGTGTTTTTTCAGACAGCAGCTCCTGCCATCATCACCAGAACTTTCTTTTCGGCCCACTCTCCTGGGGCAGGCCATTGCAGAAGCCCTCTTCCTGCTGGTCATGCGGGAGAGGTCCCGTCCTCTTTTTTTCCGTCCCCATTGGTAGTCCGCGTGCACGTGTTTTCCGCAGTAAAACCGTGTTGTGTAACTCTTTCCAGCAAAGTAACAATCCGCCATTACAAAGGTCGTCCTCCTTGATCCAGTTAACGAGTCAGAACTCTTCTCCCAACCAGCAGAGAGCCCCGCAGGTCATTGGGGTCATGCAGAGTCAAAACAGCAGTGCAGGCAACCGGGGACCCCGGCCGTTGGAGCAGGTCACTTGCTACAAGGTGAGTCCCTGGGGTAGGGGTGGGGGTCACTGGGGGACAGGGCAGGGACTTCAATTAGTGGTCATTCCCTCACTCCTCGGATGTGTGGTTATTGTTGAACATTGCTGGTTTGAAGAGTAAAAGTGGGCCTCCACTGTGGTGGCTAGTCACCATCCTCCTCCCTGCACTGACTAGACAGGTGGAGGAAGGTACACACACGCTGGCGAATGAGCGCACTATGCTTTGACATGAGAATTTCTAAAGGGTAGAGGAACAAAATGGAAATGCTTCAGGGTAGAGTGATGCTCAAAGCAGCCCATGTGTGCATGGCAAAGGCACAGGATAAAGCTTTGGGCCCACACTGGCAGGAATTGAATTAGGAGCACAGCCCAGCCTATACAAGAAATGAACTCTTGGTGATAGGCCCAGAGTCTCATGAGAGTCTGTAGTTGCTTGCTAGGCCTTACACGAGTTTGGACTTGTGTTTGCATCTTTGAGAGCTAAAAAGTTAAAAGCTTGAGGGTGTACCACAGTATCTGACAGGAACGAGCCCTCATCCTCTGAGGGATGTGTCCACCACTAGACTTCTGAAGGATGAACATGTGATTAAAAAATCACAAAACATGCTGGGAAATGTTCCGCATGGTGAGTCAGTAGTGACACTCACAGAAATAGACGTATGAGGACTTCAGGTGTGGGAGGCGGCTCAGCGGGTAAGACATTTGTAACCATGGGTACCAGAGTTTGATCCTTAGCACCTATGTGCATCCCAGGTGGGCATGGCAGCTTGCCTACCCAGCTCACTAGTGAAGACAAGATCCTGGAGCTAGGTGAGCCAGTCAGTGAGCTCTAGGCTCATTTGAGACCCTGCCTCTGAAGTAGAGAGAAGGAACACTGTCACTTTGGGGCCTCCACACATGGGCAAACACACATGTATGTAAGAATGCACACACATGCACACGCATGTACTCTTAGAGCAAGCCTAATCTATCCTTTCTTTGTAATACCTTAGGATCATTCCATGGCTGTGCGTGAAAGTCTGATCTTTTTCAGAGGCTACATAACCACAGCTTATTTCACCAGGTCTGTTAAAAGACAAATTATTTATGGCTTTTGTTCCTAACAATAGCACTGATTTGAACACTTTGGCGTTAGTTAATTCTTATCTGATGTCCACTGGCATCTGCTTTTTGCTGGCTTGTGAGTCATAGGGTGTTCATACACATTGGCCTTAGGCAGTGCTATACAACCAGGCATTGTTACCCTGCTCTGTCCTGGAGAAGTTTCTTTTCCTGGAGGAAGGGAAGGAAGTGGTAGCACATGCCTTTAAACCCCACACATGGGAGCCAGAAGCAGGCAGATCTGAGATCTGAGTTCAAGGTCAGCCAGGGCTACCCGATGTGAGACCTTCAAGTGCTGGATACTGACAGACTGCCACTAAGGAAGCCAGGGCTGAGTTGTCATGGGCATGGGGACCTAATGGAGAATCAGCACAGAATTGTGGTCCCTTGCAGTCTCCTGCTCTTTTGTTCAGTGTTAGACCAGGGCTGCTGTTCATTTCTGGATAATTCTCTCTTGAGGCAGTAGAAGAACAGGCACCACAGGGTTAGTTACAGCTCTGTCAGGTGACACGACCAGCTATGCCTTCTCCAGGTTGAGGGACTGAGATTGCTCTGGCCCTGTGGTCAAAGCCTGTCCTCAGGTAGTTTGGAAATGTATACAAGATCCAGGGGGAAAGCTTCGGACCCACCCTCAGTGTTCTCAGCAATGGCTCCCTGAACTGGGGCAGGAGCCTGGCGGTTTCTTTCGGGTTGGTCCGTCCTATCTTTTCTAGGAACCCCAGACATTGGCTCAGAGGTAAGGTGATGGGCCTGCCCTGTGGAGGGGCAGGTGGGGAGCTCCTGGGTGCTGTGGGAGCCTGGTGGGCAGGCCTGGGTCCAGCCTGGTGGGCAGGCCTGGGTCCAGTACAGGTGCAGTGGGGCTGGGGAGCTGCTCCCTGTGTCGGCCCCGTTTCCTCTTCTGAGCGTCTTCACAGGCACTGCCTTAGATAGCATGCCAGTTCTCATGCTTTTCTCTTTCCTTCCCTCCTGTTCCAGTGTGGTGAAAAAGGACACTACGCCAACAGATGCACCAAAGGGCATCTGGCCTTTCTCAGTGGACAGTGACAGCAGCCGGAATCTGTGGAGCAGCCTGAGAGCCCTTCTGTGGAACAAGCACTTAGCTGCTGAATGGAGTGCTGGCAGGACTTTGGCTAGAGCCGCAGGCACACGTGCCAGGGCACATTCGAGGGGCCATGTCTGTCCTGTCATTTTGCTGTAATCTTTTTTTTTAAGAAGGGACGTGTGCTTCATTTGGGTCCCCTGGGCCAGTTTGCTTGGACGTCAGTGCCTCACTTTTTTTTTTTTTTTTTTGGACTCCCTGCACACTGCCCTCTTGGGGACAGAAGCTGGGAAGGGCTGTGCTTCTTGGTCTTGTGTGGAAGATGGCCAGCAGTCCCCCTCAGGGCCTCATTAGACACCAGCACCTGGAGAGAGAGGATGGGTGGATCCTGTGGGGCCGCGGCCAGGTCAGCCTGCTTTCTCCATGTCCAGCTGAAGCCTCAAGCTGTGCCTATGTGACTTGAACAGAGAGCCCTTCCTGACAGACAGACCTGGAGCATCCACTGCCTGGCCTGGCCCTGGTGTCAGGCTCCCAGGCTGAGCAACTTTTCTGGGCTTGCTTACTCGTGGAGCCCCTACCTGACCGTGCTTCGGATACACCTTCAGCCAGTGCTGCAGACCACCTTAAATAGCTGACCCACCTGATCTGCGCCTACCTCCTGCCAAGCAAGCTCTGCTGTCACTCAGACCCTGTGGCATGCAGAAGCCACCCATCCTTGAGCCTAGAAAATGTGAATCCATCACCTGCAACCTGCTGGGCGAGTGGGCCTATCTAAGTTCAGTTACAAGAATACTTTTTATGAAGTTGATTAAAAAGCTTGTTTTTTAGCCTATGTTTCATTACTTTAGGGACTTAGCATATTATACCTCATTACCTTTGATGACACCTAGTCCTCCAAGCCAGGCCTAGCTCTATCCCCATTCAGGTAGGCTCTATGCATTGAGTATTCTCCATTCCTCTCCTCCACTCGCATAGGGAATTGGCTTGGCCTTAAATCTTGAAGAGGCAGCAATGGGGAGTGCTGCAGGGAGAGTGGAGGGCTGGCTTTAGGCAGGCTGGTACCTTACCACCCATCCACAAAGTCTTAACTCGAGCCATTTTACCAGTACACTGGTAGTCCTCATGAGAAAGGAGGGTTGGAAGACATTCATGCTATCTATCCCCAAATCCCCCACATTGTTAAAATGTCCAGGAGTGGGCTGGAGAGATGGCTTAGTTATAAGCACTGGCTGTTCTTCAGAGGCCCCTAGTTGATTCCTAGCACCCACAACCACTTGTAACTCCAGTTCCTGGGGATCTCATACCCCCTCCACTGGCTTCTGTAGTATCAGGAACACAAATGGTCCAGATAATAAGTTGTGTGTGTATGTGTGTATACATACATACATACATACATACATACATACATACATACACATACATACATACATAGGGCGGGGGGGCAAATACCTATACACATAATTTAAAATTGTAATTTAAAAATATTTACTGCTCTTACAGTACCTGTGTTTTATTCCCAGAACCCAAATGGCAGCTAATAACTAGTTCCAAGGGATTCAATAATCTTTGTGGGCACCAGGCACATGTGATGTGCATACATACATATATACATATACATATACATATACATATATATATATATATATATATATATATATACATACATACATACATACATACATGCAGGGAAAAGACCCGTGCACAAAATTTCTTTAAAAAGCCAGGTGTGGTAGCCCACATCTTTGATCTATCACTTGTGAGGCAGAGGCAGGCTGGTTCTTTGAGCCCAGCCTGGTCTGCGTGGTGAATTTCAGGACAGCCAGAGCTAAGTAGAGACTCTGTCCCCCAAAAGAAAAATTGTCATGAGTCAGGGCCCATGCTTTGTTTTGCCTGCCAACCAAAGGCCACAGCACCTCTAAACAGCCACAGTGCTTATGGCAGAGGACAGGCCTCTTGGGCAGTTGAGCCCCAGATGACATGCTACCCACAGTGAGCTGGGACACAATCCCAAGCAACACAGCAGTGTACAGAGCCAGTCGTGGGCTGTGTGACAAAGGAACAGAAGCACAGAACATAATACTCCAGGCAAGCAGTGCATGAGCCAGTCACCTTTTATTGGACACCAGTTCTTATGAAGACTCAGCCACAGTTGGATTCATGGATGGGAGTGGGGCAGGCGGTTGTGTTCCGGGGTGCAGCGCCCTCCACAGTGACCCTTCTTCAGTGGTACTTGCGTCGCCGCTCATGTTCTAAAGTTAGGAAAAACAGTCTCCCACTATGTGTTCCAGTGAAAGCATAGGCGAGTGATGGCAACAGTTCACAATCAGCGAATCCTTAGGACCTGCCATCTGGCTAATTTTCTCCCACGTGAGATGCCTAAACTGGTTTCCTTAATAGCCCCCCAACTAGCAGTGTTGCCCAGGTCCAATGAGACTGGCAGGAGCTGGGGCTGTGAGAACAGCTGTGAAATCAACAGAGGCTGCTGCTCCCAGTCTCCCATCAGGTTTCACCAGCCCAGGCCTGAGACAGGAATAGCCGTGCTGTGCCAGACACTGGGTCATACTACTCAGCCCACTGCCTCCTTCTTCACATTGGCTGCCAGGAAGACACGCCAGTTTTCAGCATTGTATATTATGCTTCCCAAACACTAAACTTTAGCCTAATTCCATCTTATCTTTCCTGTGATTTTTTTCATAAGCTCCTCACTTAAAATGGTATCATACATGCCACATGACTGTAACTTCCCTTCAGGCTGAAGAAAGGGTAAGGAGCATCCCAAAGCTCCACTGCTGATTGTGGATTGCCACATCTAACAAAGCCAGCATCCTGGGTAGCAGGAAGCTGAGTCATGCCACAGCACTTACTGAGTTCCTTGTAAGAAAGGCAGTAGCTGAAAACCACGTAGGCTGCCAGCACCATGGTAATCCCCGAGATGCTGCCTTTCCGCACGTTGATGTACTTGTTGTAATACCGGTCAGAACCTGCAACAGAGGAGGCGCTTGCTGCCAATAATGCAGTGTACAGTGGGATCGCGGGGGCTCTCACAGCAACCCACCCTACATTTACTGATGATGGTGGACAGCACAAATGCCCTGTGGGGTTCTGTCCCCATGACCCAAGACTAGCCCCAGAGCTAAGGCCCATTTTAATAGGGCAGCTACACTTTCTTTGGCTTTAGCCTTATAAATTTGGCTCAGCTTGTTAATCTTTGCTCCCTACTTCACCCCCACCTCCAGCCTGGGGACCCTCTTATTCTAATTCTGCCCCAGATTCCAACCCCCAATAAGGGCTACTTCACCAGAGCCAGCTAGGTTGACTAATGAAGCCCTTCATGACAGCACTGAGTGCCTTAAATATAAGCAGCCAGGTGCATTCACCAGAGAGGGTATAAACATACTCTAGTTAGTGAAAAAGAATGAACAAGGTGAGATGGTCCACTGTGGGTAGAGGCAGAAGGATCACAAGTTCAAAGTTATCTTCAGTTACAAACTGAATTTGAGACCTGCTTACCCGAGACCCTGTCTCATAACAAACAAAAAAGGCACCTCAGAGGTAAAGCGGGGGGGGGGGGGGGGGGGGGGGGGGTCGTCTCTTGAGTTCAGACCAGCCTGCTCTACAAGTTTTATTGCAGTCACAGCTATATAGTGAGATCCAAACAACAACAAAACGGAATGTTTTGATAGGCATTATTAAAAGTTTAAAATTCCAAGGATTGCCCAGGAGGAGCTATAACCATAGGCCACATTAATTTCCTGGACAGCTGTAAATAGACATGGGGGTACAAGGTAGAATATTCTGAGGGCAGAACTGGAGGGAAAGCGTTAAGACCAAGCCACAGGAATGATAGCATGGGGTGGCCAGATTAGGAAAATACATCCCTTGAGGAGGCCAGAGGCCATGCATGACTCCACTGAAGATCTGGCCAGTCCTGTACTTACTATGTGCACAGGCCTCAAGGATGGGCCGTTTGAAATGTTTAGGAAGGCTTGAAGAAGGATGAGCATGGTACAGGCTGGTGACCACCATGATTCAAACTCATTTTCTTCTCAAAGAAGTCTTTGTTTTGTTTATTTATAATTTTTCTTTTTGAAACTAGAGTCTCATGTATCACAGCCAACAAATTTGGTAAAGGTGACAATGAACTCTAGATCCTCCTGCCTCCAGCTTCCTAGTGCTAGAAGTACAGGTGTGTGTAAACACATCTGGTTTTTCAGTTTCCTCCAAGACAGAGGCACTGATCCAAAGCAATAAATTTATTTTGAGCTGGGCATGGTGGCACCATTACTTGGGAGGCTGAGGTAGGTTCAAGGAAAGTTCAAGGCTAGTTCATGGCCTCAAAAGATGCAAAACATTTCCTGGGCTGAAACATCTCAGAGCTCACCTTTGTTGTTGTTTTTATGTGTATGCATGCAAATGGCGTGTGCATTTTCCCGTTCACAGATGTGAGAGAAAGTGTGTGGAGGCAGAGGTCGGCGTCAGGTAGTTATTGGTCTCCATGTTTTGAGACAGGTGGCTCACTGAACTTGGAGCTGACCAGTTAGCTAGACTAACTAGCAGCCAGTGAGCTCCTGGGAGGGATCCTCCTATCTCTGCCTCTCAGTGCTGGAACCACAGGCACACACTGCTTTTTTTGTTTGTTTTTTTGAGACGGGTTCTCTGTGTAACAGCCTTGGCTGTCCTGGAACTCACTCTGTAGCCAGGCTGGCCTCAAACTCACAGAGATCTGCCTGCCTCTGCCTCCGAGTGCTGGGATTAAAGGTGTGCGCCACTGCCGCCGGGCCACACAGAGCTTTTAACACGGGCACTGGGAACCAAAACTCACATCTTCATGCTTGCACAGCAACCCCATCACCCACTGAGCCGTTGCCCTTCCCACATAGTCAGCCTTTGTTTTATTTCGTTTAGAATTATCTCTGCGTAACAGCCCTGGCTGTCCTGGAACTCTCAGAGATCCAGGCGTGCTCCACCATTCCCAGCTTCACAGTCAGCCTTTGATGGGCTCACGCAAACACAGAAATTCAGGAATTAACCACCATCATCGTCCCCTCTACAAAACCAACAAATCTCAGGACAGAAAGGCCTTTATCAGCCAGACTACCTCACCGCAAAAAGAGACCGGAAGACAAGAGCACTGCTCTTGTCCTCACACCCCGAGACACTGACCTCTCTTAATGGCCCCCACTATGCCGTTGGGGGTGAAATTCCGCATCATTATCCAGCTTGGCAGCTCTCCAAGTTTAACCTCCATGAGCTTCTTATCCTTCAGTGGCACTGCAAGAAAAACAAAACAAAAACACTGACGAACCTTTCAGCCACACACACAGCACTCTTCCATGTACCATTTCAACTGTTCTTGCAGGTATATGAAGTACACAGATGCTGCCCATCAGTCATTTTCTGATTAAATATATCAACCAAAACCACTATTGTAGGCCTAAGCCTATGTGATAGAGCTGTTTAGTAAAAGCTTTAAACACCAAGGGCTGGAGAGATGGCTCAGCAGACAAGAACTCAGAGGACCTGGATTTAATTCCCAGCATCCACATGGCAGCTCCTAACAGTCTATAATCTGGTCCCCTCTGGCACCAAGCATGTTATGTGGTGTACAGACATGCACACAGGCAAAAATACCCATACACCTAAAAAGTAAGATTAAAAAAGAAAAAAGCTTTATAAACCGACAATATGTCTAATAGCTTACTGAGAATGACTGTAAAGAAGAGAGCTAAGGGCCACAAAAAAGAATAAAATGGAGGGGGTTGGTAGAGCACTTGCCTAGCAAGCTCAAGTGCCTGGGTTCGATCCTCAACTCCAAGGGGGAAAAAAAAGAATAAAGAATAAAATGGAGAGCAGCATAGAGCACTATAAAGCTAACATTTAAGTCAAGCATGGTGGCACACACCTGTAATCCCAGCTCTCAGGAGGTGTGGACACGATGATCAAGATATCAAAGTGTGAACTACAAACAAAACTGTCTCAAAAAAATAAAAATCACACTGGAGAGATGGCTCAGAGGTTAAAAGCACTGGCTGCTCTTCCAGAGGTCCTGAGTTCAATTCCCAGCAACCACATTGTGGCTTACAACCATCTGTAATGAGATCTGGTGCCCTCTTCTGGTGTGCAGGCAAACATGCAGGCAGAACACTGCATATATAATAAATAAATAAATTCCTAACATTTGCCTTCCTTTTTCATTTACTTTAAAGATTTATTTTTAATTATGTGTGTGTCAGGTATGTCCACATAAGTACAAGTGCCCCAAGAGGACAAATGGTTCAGATCGCAAGGAGCTGTAGTTACAGTGGTTTGTGAGGCACGTTATGTGGGTGCCGGGAACCAAACCCAGGTCCTCTAGACCTCTAGAAGAATAACAAGTGTTCTTAACCACCAAGCCAACCTCCCAGTTCTGCGTTCCCTTCAGTCGTCACACAGAGTTAATGATCACCCCACGGTGAGAGGAACCCATACACTGGAAGGAAGTGAATCAAATCTCACAACTTGTCTCCATGCTCTGGAAACCAATCTCAGGATAGGTCTGTCCAACTCCTGGGGATCTGTGCCTGAGAACATCCAAGGGTTTGGAGGAGAACCGACTCCCACAAATTGTTCTTTAACTTCCACATGCACGCTGTGGCATGAATATGCTTGCACACACAAAATATTGTTAACAAAAAATAATTTTGAAAAGCTGAGCATGGTGGTACATGACTTTTATCATCCCAGCACTCTGGAGACAGGCAGGTATATCTCTGTAAATTCAAGGCCAGCCTACATAGTAAGTTCTAGGACAGACAGGGCTTCATACAGAGACCCTGTCTCAAAAAAATAAATAAATAAAAATAAATAAAAATAAAAAGATTTATTTTAACGAAGTTGGAGAGATGGCTCAGTGGTTAAGAATACTGGCTGCTCTTCCAGAGGATCCAAGTTTAATTCCCAGCATTCACATGGCAGGTCACAACTGTCTGTAATTCCATTCCAGGGGCTCTGACACCATCAGACACACATGCAGGCAAAATAACAATGCACATAAAATAAAAATAAAATCATTTAAAACTTTTACAAAATATTTATTTTTATTATATGTACTTGAGTATTTTGCTTGCATGCATGTATGTACACCATATTCAAGCCTGGTATCCAAAGAGGTAAGAGGAAGGCATCAAATGCCCTGGAACTGGAGTTACAGATGAATATGAACCATGTGGGAGCTGGGAACCAAGCTCTGGTCCTCTGCAAGAGCAACAAGTGCTCTTAACCACTGAGACATCCTAGACAACACCCCCATTCCCAAATCTTATGTGCTACTAGTAACTGTTACTTCCCTCACTTAAAAAAAAAAATCAATACTTAGGAGGCATAAACTCCAATTCCTTTACCAGAGTAACAGTGAATAAGTCAGGTTATGTGAACTGATCTTATTCAAGTGCCCCAGAGGAAATCCAGATGTCCAGCTCACATCAACGGAGTCCTGCATTGTGGGCCAGCGATTTTGTTCCATTATCTTTGTTTCTTGAAACAAGGTCTCTATAGCCCTGGCTGTCCTAGAACTTGATATGCAAATCAGGCTGACCTTGAACTCAAGAGATCTGCCTGCCTTTGCCTCCAGAGAACTGGGATTAAAAGTATGTGCAGTAAGGCCAGCCTGGACTACAGAGCTAGTTCCAGGACAGCTAGGGCTGTTACACAGAGAAACTCTGTCTTGAACCTCCCTCCCTGCAAAAAAGTATGTGCAGTGGTTAAAACCCTGGAAAGCTGTTTTCTGATCTCTATAGTTTCCTTATGGCTCTTCTGTGCACGTACACACACACACACACACACACACACACACACACACACACACTCTCATGTGACACCATGCCCTGTCTATTAGGTTTTTTATTTTTTATTTTTTTTTAAAGACAGGGTCTTACAAGCTGGAATTAAACTTGCTGCTGTGTACCACGGATGTTGTTGGATACCCGATCCTGCCACCTTCCAAATGCTAGAATCACAGGTTTTATGTGGTGCTGGTGGTAGAACCCAGGACTTTGTGCATGCTAGCCAAGCACTTTACCAACAAAGCTATAACTCTATTACCCAGCCCCAAATATCTTTCTTGAACTAAATTATCTTTTGGTTTGAGACAGGGTATTTCTATGTAGTACTGAATGGCCTTAAACTTATGGCCATCCCCCTGCCTCACCTCTCCAAGTGCTAGAATGACAGTTGTGCATTACCACCTCCAGCTAACTAAGTGTACTAAACTTTTTAGTCCTTAGTCCAAAGGGCTCCTCACACTAATCATCTACTTATTAAATAAGATCGAAAACTTCAAGCCTGGTATGGTGGTACACTGCCTTTGATTCCAACACCCAGGAGGCAGAAGCAGGGAGATTTCTTTGAGTTCAAGGACAGCCGGGTCTACATAGTGAGTTCTAGGACAGCTAGGGCTATTTAGAGAGAACCTGTCTTAAAAAAAAAGAGGGGGGCGGGGAGCGCCAAATTTAAACTTTTTTTTTTTTTTTTTTTTTTTTTTTTTGAGAATGGTCTACTTATATAGCCCAGGCTGGCCTTAACTTGGGGAATCCTTCTTCAACCTCTTAAGCAGTCTCATCAATGCTCTTCACACTGTCTTCTGAAAACACTGTGTGCATTAATAATCTCCTGGCATTTTACAGATAGAATGGCTTCTAAAGCCCTGGGTGGTAGTCCCAGCACTTGGGAGGTAGAGGCAGGCAGGTCTCTGAAATTGAGGCCAACCTGGTCTACAGAGCGAGTTCCAAGATAGCTAGGACTACACAAAGAAACCCTGGTCTTGAAAAGCCAAAAACCAAACCAACCAAACAAACCTCAGCTTCTTCACACTCCATTTTTAGACACCCCACCCTTTCATCTTTGCAGGCTGAGATAAAGAATACAGGATCAAGCAGAGCACAGCGGCATAGGCCTGTCATCCTAGCACTCAGAAACAGAGGCTAACAACAGAGGCTGCAAGTTCAGGGCCAACCTGGGCTACGACGGAGAAACCCTGTCTCAAAGGGAGGGGAGGAGACAACCGTGAAATGGCTAGCTGACTATTGGAGTTTCATCCCAGGAAGGAGAAGCCACTCCTCAAAGTTGTCCTCTAGCCGGCTGCACACAAGCTCCAGCACTCCCTTGACCATACCTAGACACACACATCATACACATAATATGTAATTCCAGCAGTGCACAATGGTGTACGAGTGTAACGATTAACACGCGCGTGTTAAAGGAACGCTTGCTTGTCTGTCACATGGAAATCTTTGCGAATGAATCCCATTTACCAAGAGGCCCCGCCAACCGAGGTCTGAATCCCAACTAGGCTCTCAGGACTTGTGACCTTGAACAGGTCACTTCACCTCGGTAGGCGTGTTCAAATGAAGCGTGTGTCACATAATGTGTCCGGACCCATCCGAGGTAACTGCTGCTCCTGAACCTTAATCTGAACCTCAGCTCTGGGACGGACAGGCGCTGCCGTGCCTACAAGTTCAAGCGCCCCCGGATCTGCGTCGCAGGAGGAAAAAAAGCAGCAGCTTAGTCCTCAGCGGAGAGGCAAACACATGGTTCCCGACAGCGCAGGCAGGTGCAGGCCCGGAGAAGCCGCTGCAGGCTGCCTCGGCCTTCCACCGCCCGGCCCTGCGGTGCACAGCCGTAATCCGCCGCAGAGTGCACGGAGGCGGGCGCGCAACCGCAGACCCTCGGAGCAAGTGTCCAGCGCGCCTCAGGGGAGGCCGCGGTGAAGTCCCCGGGAGAAGGGCAAGTGTCCCCGCAGCCCCTCCTCACCCCACCGTGAGGATCCTAGATCCTGCGCCCAGCTCGGGCTGCTAACCCCGCGGCCAGGGAGGAGCCGACGACTCACCGACCGACGCCATCTTGCAGTCCCGGTGTCCGCAAAAACCCTGCTGGGCGCGCGGGCTGCTGGGAAGGGAGTAAGCCCCGGTGCGGGCGCGGGGAGCGGAGGCTCGCCGGAAGTAGGTCGTCCTTAGGTGGAGCGTGGAACTCGAGGGTGCCTTGAAGGGGAGGGCAGCTCCTTCAGAGGAAAGTCCCCGCGGACCCTGCCTTTTGGGACCAGACGGAAGAAAAGAACAAAAGGGAAGAGGGACGTTCTGGTTTTTTGTCCTCTGCCTTTGGATCTGAGAAATGAGAAAGAGAGAGAGGGGGGTTAGAGATGTGCCCCAATCCTGAGTGCTCCAGGCTCTGGTTTCATTCCATGCTGTAAAGAAAAAAAAGAAAAGCAGAGAAGTCTTGAAGGCAGGAACATTTCGTGCCCTCCCCAATTCCTTTGACCCGCTATTCACTGGGGCTCTGACCCCAGACTCCTCTGGAGTTCCACTCAAGATGCTTACGTGGTTTCCATGATGATTGCAAAGACTGACCTTCTAAAGCTCATAAAGGTAGTTTATCTGACCAACAGAAGAAAGTTCAGGCTCAAGCTGTGTTCGGGCCAAGGTCAGGCTACCATATGGCTACAGGCAATTATCTTACCACTAATTCCCAACTTTGGGCATTCTCTTTTCCAACCTTGGATACAGCAAAACTGTATGAAATGACAGAGTCAGTCTGGTATGTGTTCTAGGTTGGCTTCGAACTTTCCTCCAGCCTCAGCATCTCAAGTGTCGGAATTACAGGTGTGCACTACCTATATAAACTGACATGACTGCTCCATGGCATGATTAAGGTGAAGGGGTTTTTGTTGTTTTGTTTTGATGTGTATGGGTATTGCCTGCATGTATGTCTGTATACCACATGCATGCAGGGCCCACTGAGGTCAAAAGAGGGCACTGGATCCCCTGGAGCTGGAGTTGTGAGCTCTTATGTGGGTCGTGGGAATCATACCTGGGTCCTCTGGAAGAGTAACAAGTGCTTTTAACTTTTAGCCATCTTCCCAGCTCCCATAGGGGGAAGGTTTTTATTGTAGACGCGCGCGCGTGCGAGAGAGAAAACAGCCATCTGGTAGAGTCCAGAGTGGAGAGAGAAATAGACTGAACATGGCCAACAAACTGGATATGGCCAGGGCTATTTGTGTGAGAGAGGAGGGGATAGAGAATAGAGAAACCAGTGAAGCCAGGCTGTGGAGGTGCACTCCTTTAATTTACTCGGGAGGCAGAGGTGGATCTCTGAGTTTGAGGCCAGCATGATCTACAGAGTGAGGACATCCGGGAATACACAGAGAAACCCCGTTTCAAAAAGAGAGGCAGGGGCAAAAACAGAACATAGAACATATGGAGAATAGTAGGGTTATAAGGAGAATGAATAGCTGGGGAAAGAGAAACCAGGGAGATGCCAGGATGTTACCGCATGGACTTTGAAATGGGTAACAAGTACTTGTAATACTGAGGGAGCCTGGAGGCCAGCATGTACTTTGATATGTTGATAGACACCCTAGGTAGCAATATGTCTCTTTTGCCAGAGTGAGGGGAATTGATTCATTTTGGCAGAGGGAAACTGGCTTCACACGTTCCTCAGGAATGCTGGCTTATGTAACTGCCAGAAATCCTGTATCGTCCAAGTTGAGCTCATTTCTGGATATTTGGACTGGCTTTTGGAGTTTAGTGGCAAAGCATTAGGGAAAAAGAACTGTTCCAGAAAAAAGGGACTGCAGTAAGCAAAATTTACTGGGAGTTGTTAGGAGAGCAGGAGGCTGTTCCTACTGAGACAAGGGGTCAGCAGACTTCAGACACGCCTGCACAGCTGGAAGTGGAGGACGAAGATGCGATTGGTATGTTCCAGCAGCAGACAGGTGTCCACTCTTTTCAGTGTGGACTAAACCTGCTACTTTACTCCACAATTTTGTTACACATCAAGAATGCATTCCTAATTAGAAAGCCGCAATTTGGTTCCACCACATCCTACTACAGTCTAGTTTTCTTTATTCTTTTACTTCTCTGTCCCCATTTCTTCTTTTTTAAACCGAACAGCCACTGTTCTGTTTTGGCTGACATCACATGGAGATGGTCTGGGGGAAAGCACTGGTTCTGTGAAAATATCCCCCTTCTCCATTAGTGGCATGCTCATTCAGCTCTTGACTTCATATTCCAGTAAGTTATTTTGCTCTCATTGTTGTAATGAAAGAATCCAACACCATAAAATCCTTGCATACCTTGTTTGACCGGAGAATTTTAATGTTTTTATCATTGTAAAACCAAGGACAATTTTATTACTTTTTTGTACATAGTTGTTACATGTAGGGAAATCTCTTGGTTTGTTTATTTTTCAAGACAGGATTTCTCTGTGTAGTTTTGGTGCCTATCCTAGATCTTGCTCTGTAGACAAGGCTGGCCTCGAACTCACAGTGATCCGAATACTGGGATTAAAGGTGTGTGCCACTGCCGCCCAGCCAGGATAAATTACTCTTGAACAAAATGATCCTAGATAGTTTTTCCGTCGAGTCAAGCATCTTATTTAAATAAACTTGTTTAAAATGAAAAAAATAAATAAAACTTCAAAGCAATGTCCCAGGCCTAGGTGCATTTTAAAAAACATTTATTTAGTGTAGGGGTGAGGCATGTATGTGGCACAGCATGTGAGAGCAGAGACACCGTTTGGGTTATCAGTTTTTCCCTTTTGCCATGTTGGTCCCGGGGATAGAATTCAGGTCGTCTGATTTGGTGGCAAGCGCTCTTACTGCTGAACCATCTCCTTAACCCTGAGGCCATAGGATTCAAATGCACCATGAAATTCCCTTTCTTTTTTTTTTTAAATATTTATTCGCCAGGCGGTGGTGGCGCACGCCTTTAATTCCAGCACTCCGGAAGCAGAGGCAGGCAGATCTTTGTGAGTTCAAGACCAGCCTGGTCTACAGAGCGAGATCTAGGACAGGCACAAAGCTACACAGAGAAACCCTGTCTCAAAAAATAAAACAAAACAAAACAAAACAAAAATTTATTTTATTATGTATAGTGTTCTGTCTGCATGTGTCCCTGCAGGCCAGAAGAGGGCACCAGATCTCATTACAGATGGTTGTGAGCCACCATGTGGTTGCTGGAAATTGAACTCAGGTCCTCTGGAAGAACAGTCAGTGCTCTTAACTGCTGAGCCATCTCTCCAGTCCCACCCCTGATTTTCTTTTCAAAACAGGGCTTCTCTGTGTAGCCTGGCTATCCTAGAACTCCCTTTGTAGACCAGGCTGGCCTCAAACCCAAGAGATCTGCCTGCCTCTGCCTCTGGAGTGCTGGGACTGAAAGCATGTGCCACAATGAAAAAAAAAATTTTTTTTTTGAGACAGGATTTCTCTGTGTAACCTTGGCTGTCCTGGAACTCCTTCCCTCTATAGACCAGGCTGGCCTTGAACTCACAGAGATCCACCTGCTTCTCCCCACCGCTATCCTCCAATGCTGGAATTAAATGTGTGCACCACCACCACCCAGCCCATGAAATTATTTTTTTTTGTTAAGATTTATTTATTTATTATGTATACAGTGTTATGCCTGCAGGGATACATGCAGGCCAGAAGAGGGCCCCAGATCTCATTACAGATGGTTATGAGCCACCATATGTTTGCTGGGAATTGAACTCAGGAAGAACAGCTAGTGCTTTTAACATCTCTCCAGCGCCCCATGAAATTGTTTATTAAGAAGAATTTATTAAGAGCATGTATTAAGGTTCAAATCAAGCCAGGCATGGTGGAACATGCCTTTAATCCTAGCACTTGGAAGAAAGAGGTAGGAGAATCTCCGTGAGTTCTAGGCCAGCCAGGTCTACATAGTATATTCCAGGACAGCCAGAGCTACATAATGAGACTGTCTCAAAAAACAAACAGAAATGGTTCAAATCAGACCTAATCTGTCTTATGTGAGAGGCCTAGGGAAATCTGTCTATGAGTGACTGAAATGTTCCAAATGACAAAGAACGTAGTTTCTGGATAAAGAAACAACTGAACAACCAAAACACAAGTCATGCTGGGCACAGTGGCGTACACCTTTAATCTCATCACTCAGGAGGCAGATGTGGAGGCAGGTTGATCTACAAGTTTGAGGCCAGCCTGGTCTACATAGCTACTTCCAGGTCAGCCAAGGCTGCACAGTGAGACCTTTTCCTCAGAAACAGCAGCAATAGCAAACCCACCACATGAGTCACGCAGAGACATGTGAAAGCTAGGAGACTATAGTTCGGTGGATTCTCTGGTGTCGGACAAGGTGTGAACTCTGTCTAAATCTTTCACCACACTGAAGACATCTATAAGGTTTTTCCCCGGTGTGAGTTCTCTGGTGTTTAATGAGGGTTGCACTCTGACTGAAGCTTTTCCCACAGACGAAACACACATAGGGCTTCTCTCCCGTGTGGATCCTCTGGTGCTTGAAGAGGTCTGAGCGCTGTTTGAAGCTCTTCTCGCAGTCCTCACATTTATACGGTCTCTCCCCTTTGTGTAGTCTCTGATGTTTAGGAAGGCTGGAAATATGAAAGATCTCCCCACATTCCTCACATTTGTAGTACTTCTCACTGGCATGGGTTCTCTGATGCCGACTGAGATGTGAGCTCTGCCTGAAGCACTCCCCACATTCTGGGCATGCGTACGGCTTCTCCCCGGTGTGTGTCAGCCGGTGTTTAACAAGGGCGGTACTCTGGCTGAAGCTTTTCCCACATGTGTGGCACTGATAGGGCTTCTCGCCTGTGTGGGTCCGCTGGTGTTTAAAAAGGTCTGAGCGCTGTCTGAACCTCTTCTCACAGCTGTCACATTTATAGGGTTTGTCTTCACGGAGCCCCAAACTACTGTCCACAGGGTCGTGAGGTTTCACGGCACGGCATTTCCCATGGAAGCCTTGTTTGTGGTCGTTCCCATATTCACCATTGGTACTGAGCCTCTCTGCTGTCTGGCTGTGCTGACCAAGGCCAAAGCTGGCACTGTTGCCCAGTTCACTACTTTTAGAAACTCCTTCTTCCTTGGGCACACCAGTGAGATGTGAGATGGTGGTGCGTCCTTGCTCCTCAGCAGCACTCTGGAGTTGCAGCGCTACAGTGTCTTTTGGCAGCTTTTCTTCCCAGTCCTCGAGGGTGTCACCACCCTTAGTAAATCGTGGGTCCTTTCCTTGGGACACGTCTTGTGTCCATGCCTGTGGCTCTGCTTCCTTTAGAGTTTCTTGCTTTGGAATCCAGTCTGTGCTCGAAGCGCTGGTTTCCAAGCCTGCACCATGAAAACATAAGCTACTGTTATCTCACCTCTGGGTTCCAGTTAAAGAGAGATGCTGGTAGAGGAAGCACCTCTAACCTGTGTCTAAGTGTTCCTCCCAAACGCCTCCGGTGAAACCGAATGAACCCATCGGGGCCATGCACTTGGCTTCTGTATTTTTTTCTACAGCCACCAAACTATTCTTCCCTGGTCCCACTGCATTGCTACAGATCTCATACTAAGAGAGGTGAAATGGAAAGGATGACAGGACAGGCTGGATCACCTTTATCCCATGAATGTGGGATGGATTAATATGAGAAAGTCTCTCCATGGTACGCCATAATGGACATAGGGTGGTAGCTCCAAAGTCTGAAGGCAAGGTCTCAGTGGGAGGTCAATCCAGGATTGGTTAGAGTCTATAAATTGTCCTCTGGCCTCTACACATACACCCATACTATGTGCATGTTCACTCTCACAAACACATATACGTGGGGAGGGGCCCATGAGATCCCACCTCCAGCTGAGGAACTACTGCTACTTAATCACTGCTGGGGGAGCCAAGGTGAATTTTCTTCAAGGATGTAGCCATTGTTAAGTTGACCATGCTCCAGCAAATAAACCCATACTCATGCACATGTAAACCCTTATTAAAACAAACACCACAAACTTGAATGGAGGGGCATGTTGAGAAGAAGGTTTCCAGAGGGAGAGGGAAGAGGTAAGAGAGGAATGGACGAGAACATGCTGGGAAAAAGAAGGGTTCCAGAGGGAGGTGGATAGGAACAGGGGCATTCTGGGAGGAAGGATTCCAGAGGGAGTGGGAAAGGATAAGAAAGGAATGGGGGTTGATTCTGATCAAAGTCCATTCATACATATAATAAAATATACATATCAAAGAACAGGTAAAAAATGATTAAAGGCCAGGTGTAGTGGCACACATTCTTAATTCCAGCACTCGGAAGGCCAAGGCAGGCAGATCTCTGTGAGTTCAACTAACCTAGTCTATATAGTGAGTTCCAGGCTAGCCAGAGTTACATAGTGAGATTCTGTCTCAAAAACCCAACAACAACAAAATATTAAAAACAAACACATGCACACAAAATAAAATACAGACAGACTTTGCGTAGGTCACAAAAGAAATCCTAAGGTTCTTAACCATGTTTGTGAAAGGCAAACTAGCCCACAGATCATGGAGAACTCAGCTGTTAATCCTGGTTGGCAAAAACTGTCAACCTGACAGCCCACGGAAGGGAAGCCTCAGCTGAGGAACTGTGTAGATCAGATTGGGGTTCTCTGTGGGGGACTACCTTGACTGTGGAAGGAAGCTACTTGATGGGGCTGGCGGGACACTCAGTGGATAAAAGCACCTATAGCAGGCCTGACAGCTTAAGTTTGAGGATCCTCCTCAGTAGACACATGGTGGAAGGAGAAAACCTGCTCCCACAAGTTGTCTTCTGATCCACGCATGCACGCAAGCACGCACACACGCACGCACGCACCCATGCATATCACATAAGTAAAAGATTTAAAAGAAAACCTGTTGTTTAAAAAAAAAAGGAGTGCTAGCTGAGGCTAAGCCCGTCCGCAAACAACATCTTTCACAGTTTCTACTGTTCTTCATTGGCTGTGAAATGAGTTCCTTAGTCAGAAGTAATGCTGTGGGGACTAGCAAGAGGGCCTGCTGCCCGGTTCCTGCCTTGACTTGTCTCAGTGATGGACTGTGACCTGGCCTTGAAAGCCAAATAAACCCTCTCCTCCCTTAAGCTGTGTTTGGTCACAGCAACTGGAGGGAAACCACACAAACTACAACTCATCGGAAAACAGCGCGTACCAGGCAGAACGATGCTCCCAGGCTCCTTTGTGCTCTCTCTGCAGAAACCCTTCCGAGCTGCAGCCAGCTGCTCCCACTCTTCCCAGGTCAGAGATTCGGCCACATCCTTGAACGTCACGAAACCCTAGAACAGCACAAGATCTCCATTCAGTCCTTGTTGTCACTGCAGACATTTCCACCAGTCTAAGGCGAAGCCAGTCTCCAGAGAGCTGGTGTGAGTCAAGTGACAACCGCAGATGCTGAGTGACTGGGTACCAAAGGGACCTGTTACCGATAATCTTCACTGTCAGCCTGACTGGATTTAGAATCGCCCCAAACTAAGCTTCTAGGCTTACCTGTGTGAGCATTTCCGGACAGGTCTGACTGTGGGGAGAAGATCAACCCCTTAAGAGGTTGATGCACTGGACTGAGTGAAGAGAGAGAAGGCGGCAAGGGGAGCACCAGCATTCACCTCCTTCTGACTGCTAACTGTGGAGCTAGGTGACCAGCCACACCCTCTGCCACACCTTCCCGACTTCACAGACTGTAGCTCTTCTTAAACCTTGACCCCAAAATAAGCCCTGCCCCAGGTTGCTCTTGTCACAGCACTGAGAAGAGTTACCATTCTCAGTAGAAGGCCACATTCTCCTACCATCTTGAAAAGACTTCCTGCGGATCATCTGTGACAATTCGGGAAAGGCACAAGCAACATATTTGAGTTCTATCACTGTGACTTATCAAAAGGGAAACATGGCCTGGCATGCATCAAGTTGAGCTTAGGCCCCAGCACCACAGAAGCCAGGTGTGCCAGCAAACACCTGTAATCCCAGAACTCAGTAGGTGGAGACAGGAGGATAATTTTAGGGTCATCCTCTTCCCTCTATAGAGGGAGTTGTTCTAGGCCAGCCTTGGCTACATGAGATCATGTCTCAATTTGCAGGGTGGGGAGAGAAAGAGTAGAGAAGAGGCATCCTAGGTGGAGGATGCTGATGCAGGGGAGTGTACCTGGGAGCTCTAGCTCCCTGACCCTTTTCTGCATCCCTGCTCTGTTTCCTCACTGCCAGGAAGTGAACATGCCAGCATACCCTTCTGCTATGGTGTTCTGCCATGCCCCAAGCCCAGAAACAATGAATTCAGCCGACCATGGACTCTTAACTTCTAAACCACTGAATCCCAGTGAATCTTGTGTTCCTTAAGTTGTCTTAGGTATCTATCACGGTGATGAACTGACTAAACACACTATGTACACATGTACATGACTAACACGTGTATGCTTATATAGGCTTAGTTCCCTGTATCGAAAATGCCTGTGAGCAAAACTGTTCACAATGTCAGAATATCTCAGTTCAGCCAGGGATGAAATTAGCGCTCCAGCATTTTCCTAGTCTGAGCTCTCCAAATCTGAAGTGCTTGAGTGTCTGTCCCCCACAACTAAAATGTCCATAGTGCTAAGGTGAAAAAACTGCCTCTGAAACGGCTAAATTATGAAACGACATTTTGGGGGGAGGACCTGGAAAATGTTTCAATATTAACTTCTTAGGGGCTGGGTTACCTTTTCAGGATGGATCAGAAGGTAAAAGTGCCTCCTGCTCTTCCAGGAAGACTTAACCTGAGTTCAGTTTCCAGCACCCACACTTGGGCAGCTCACAACAGCCCGTGACTCCAGCTCCTGGATTCCGATGCCCTTTTATGTGCTCCTTAGGCACTCACACACACATGGCACACGTTCACACAAACACACAGTCACATGAACAAAAAATGCAAAAGAAAATGACTTTTCACACTGACAGTGATTGTGGATTGTATCTCAAATGGCACAGGCAAGCTTAGTTTCCATGAGCTAGGCATTGAACTTTGGAGGTGGGGTAAAGTGGATCTCTGTGAGTTCAAGGCCAGTCTGGTTTATATCATGAGTTCAAGTCAGTTAGGGCTACATAGTTAAGACTCTGCCTTTAAAAAAATCAAAATATATTTCAAAACCAGTAATAAATGTCAGGAGTATTACTCTAGTTTTCCAAGGTGTCCTCTCACAGACTTAACACATTCCGATATATGAACCTATAGGAGCCATTCACATTCAAATTACCACTGTGTGTGTGCACACACATGTGACTGAAGATGTCCGGAAGATGGCATTAGATCCCCTGGAACTAGTTACAGGTGATGGTGAGCCACCCTATGTGGGTGCTGGGAACTGAACTCATCCTCTGGAAGAGCCCTACACGATCTTAAACGCTAAACCATCTCCCTGGCGCCACCCAGAGACCCCCCGCGTCTCACCTGGGGTGGAGCCCGGTCCAGTGCTCCTTGTAGAGTCCGCGCCAAGGCCGCAGCCTCCTCCCCGCTCTCGGGGCAGTGGTCCCGCACGCAGGCTTGGAGCTCCTGCGGCAGGATGGTGAGGAACTGCTCCAGCACCAGCAGCTCCAGGATCTGCTCTTTGGAGCGCAGCTCCGGCCTCAGCCACCGCCGACAGAGCTCCCAGAGTCGGCTCAGCGCCTCCTCCGGGCCGGCCACTTCCTGGTAGCGCAACTGCCTGAACTGTTTTCGCGAAGTTTCGGGGTTCTGCCAATCTCCGGATCCGGAGGACCTCTGACTCCCAGGTGAGTCCTCCTCCACTTTCACCGTGCAAAGCCCGGCACTCGCAGCCATCAGTCTCTGGACCGTCCAGCTCGAACTTGTTGTTTTTTTTTTTAGAAGGGAAAAACGGGGCCCCGAAGAGGCCACTACAGACACCACATACCCGTGATCACGGCTTTTAGTTCTCTCTTTAGCTGGTGACAGAAAAACAAACCCAGGCCGGAAATGCGTCATTGTCCCACGCGCTGGGGCGAGGCCTTGCCTTTCCAAGGTCTCTCTAAGCACCCTGGAGGACTAAGATGCACCTTGGTGGTTCGCCTTCCATATTGCACTGGAGCTGCCCAAGGCCACGTCCTTAAACAAACAAACAAACAAATAAATAAAAAGGGGCGGGGTGGTGGTGATGGCGGCAGCGGAGCGAGGAGGTGGTGGTACACGCCTTTAGCACTCGGAGGCAGAGACAGGCAGATCTATGAGTTTGAGGCCAGCCTGGTCTACAGAGAGAGCTCCAGGACAGCCAGGGCTACACAGAGAAACCCCGTCTCAACAAAAGAAAACAAAACGAAACAAAACAAAACGAAAAAACAAAACAAAACACAAAGAAACAAACAAAAATTAAAAAGTAAAACCGGGGGAGGGCTACACAGAGAAATCCTGTCTATAAATAAATAAATAAATAAGTAAACAAACAAACAAATAAAGGGGGCGGGAGAGATGGTTCAGGGGTTAAGGGCACTAGATGCTCTTATTGAGTATCTGGGTTCAATTCTCGGCTCCCATAACATGGCGTAGAGACATAATAGTTGCTGCCGGGCAATAGTGGCAGATGCCTTTAATCCCAGAACTCCAGAGGCAGAGGCAGGCGGATCTTTGTGAGTTCGAGGCCAGCTTGGTCTACATAGTGAGTTACAGGACAGCCAGAGCTACACAGTGAGACCCTATCTCACTATGGGGAGGAGCGCGCGCGCGAAGGGGTTGTGGGACGGGGGATGTGGGCAACATATCTCTAATTCACATTGTGTACAGTGCACACAGAGGCCAGAAGAGGGCATCAAATACCCTAAAACTAGAGTTACTGAAGGTTGTTAGCCATCAAAGTTTTGGGAACCCAGATCATCTGGCGAGAGCAGCAAATGTTCCTAACCATTGAACCATCTCTCTGGCGCCTGTAATTTTTATTTCACTCCCCAGCTCCTTGGTGCTGGAGATGGAACTCAGGGATTTCAGAATGACAATCTCACCACCCCTAAGAAACGCCCTCTCTGCCGCCCTACAGCGCTGTGGTCTATTCTCTAACTGGGTTTTCAACTATTTGCAGAGGTCGCAGTTCCACAGTGGTCCGTTTCAGTGTGCCCCTAAGGAGTGACAACAGGAACTTTGCCTGTCCGCGAAGGACTTGGGAAGTGATCAAAACACAATAGGAGAGGGATAAACTATCAAAGATGGAGATTTATGGTTTAGGGTAACAGGATTTAAACAAAACTCCCCTTTTTTGAAATGTGGTTTCTCCCCAGCCGGCAGGCTGCCAGGCTACTGGAGTAATCTTACCTTTGCTACATCTGTTGTTATTATTATTACTTTTTTTTAAAGGCCTGTCAAGTGCAGTCGTGAGAAGAGAGCAAGTGTGAACAATCAATTGAGAGAATCCCCTGCCTTCGGAATAGATCCCCTGTTGCCTTTTAATATTAAAAAAATTAATTTCCCTAATGCCTGAGCTGGGGGGTGGGGCGTACACAGCGACTTTGACTTCCATAACATTTGGGTATCTCGAACCCAGGGATCGAACTCATGTCATCAGGCCTGGCAGTAAGATAAATATCAGAGAGCCGTCCAGTCCACCGGGTGCAGTATCTTAATAAGCCCCGGAGACCGAGGTGAGCCGCAGCCATATTGGCTAGACTGTGTTGCTCGCGAGTGGCTTCCTGGGAGATGTAGTCCTATGCGTCTCTGGCTCTCGACACTGAGGCAGTAAAGAATGTCTTGGGTATGTTTGGGAAAGTGGCGAGGGCAGTGATAGAATCCGAAGGGTTGTGAGCTGGCAACAAGGTGCAGACCAACTTAAATTCCTCAGTGTGGGGAAGCTGTTCTCGACCAATCAGACGCGAGAGAGTGGGGGCCCGCCCCTAAGACCCGCCCTCTAGCCTTACTAGCAGAGGCGGGGCGAGGCGCAAACTATGGTTTTTTGGGTGGGAAATAGATACTAGAGCTCTTTTCCTCAGGTCCCTAGTAACAGCTTGCCTGCGGCTCGCTGATTGGTCAGCTCTGCAAGGGGGCGGGTCCAGAAGTAGCTCCTCCCTCCCGCTGCGCTGAGAGGACCTCCGGGATTCCTAGAGAGGCTGCGGAAGCGCTCTTGGGGGTGGGATTTATGGCTGAAGCTAGCACTCGGCTACTTCCGGCGAGGAACTGTTGGAAAGTGTCGGACGCGGTTCTCTCTTGGCTTGTGAGAACTCCATCTTCCAAGCCTGGGCTGCGGGGAGTTTGTTCTTTGGGTCCCCTGGACTTAGGGACTGGAGAAGAGCGACTAGGGCATTGTGTCCCCACTTGAGGTCCTGTCCCTAACCTTGACCCGTCCGGTCTCCGTCTCCGGGTCAGGAGCTATTCCGAGGAATCCAGGTCCAAATTTCTGTCTCCAACTGTGCTTTCTCCTAGAACTAATGAAGGCTTCTGTTTACCTGTCAAGCCCTTATGGCTTGAAAGCTAGGACCAGATATGACCGTTTTAATGGGCTTCACTCCTGTTCCGACTTAAGTTTGGCTTATGATAGAGAGAAGAAACGACTCTGTCTGGAGTAATCTAGTCCGGTTATTTATATGAGATGTGTACTTTTTTCATTTCTAAAACGTTGGGCCTGATGTCACTTTTTTATGGCCGTTCTTTGCGTTTTTAAAATCTGGACGTAGTTACGATTAGTAATTTTATGGATGAAGTGATGACTGACTTATGGTGAATGACTTTCTTGAGTGGTTTTCTTTAGTATAGATGACATCTTTGCCACCTCTCTTGGCTGATGATAATTCCCGACATCCCAGGAAGGTTGTTCACCCCAAAAAGTGCCCTTCAGAGAAAAGCAGAGAACGAATTGGGTCAGTGTAACGGGCAGCCTCTGGAGACGGAGTTGGAATGATAATGACAGAATCCACAGCAGTTGTACGCGTAGAGCCTCCAGCTGAGACGTCTTCGCAAGAGCAAGCTGACGACCTTCTCATAGTGAAAGTGGAAGAAGAGGACTGTTCCTGGATGCAGGGATACAGCCGGCCAGTGTTGGAGACTTTTTACCAGCGCTTCAAGCACTTCCAGTACCATGAAGCAGCGGGACCCCGGGATGCTCTCAGCCAGCTCCGGGTGCTCTGCTGTGAGTGGCTGAGGCCGGAGCTGCACACCAAGGAGCAGATCCTGGAGCTGCTGGTGCTGGAGCAGTTCCTCACCATCCTGCCTGAAGAGTTCCAGGCCTGGGTGAGAGAACATCACCCCGAGAATGGAGAAGAAGCCGTGGCTGTGATAGAAAGTATCCAGCGAGAGCTGGAGGAGCACAGGCAACAGGTGAGTGGGGGGAGGAGCCAGGGCAGTGAGGAAGAGGCTGTGAGCACTGAGGAGCTGCCAAGCAGGGCTGAGAGTCTTAGGCCTCTGGTGCTTCCGTCAGTCATATTCTGGTTTGGTTTGGTTTTGTTTTTAGATGGTCTCACTATGTATCCTTGGGTATTCTGGATTTCACTATGTAGACCCGAGGGGACTCGAGTTCACAGAGATCCACCTGCTTCTGCCTCCCAAGTGCTGGGATTAAAGGCGTGCACCACCATACCCAACAAGTAATGAGTTTTAAAGAATAATGTTTCTCTTCTTCCTCCTCCTTCTCCCTTTCTTCTTTTTGCAAATTATGCTTGTGTTTCTTAATTGCATTTCTTACCCATTAGAAGCAATAGGCATTGTGCCTTTTGTATTGGCATGTGCTGTTTTTCCAGTTTGTAGTCTCGGAATCTTTTGTACTTAGATAGGAACCAGTGTAACTCTTGTGTCCTGGTTTCTAGGGTTCATACTTTAGGTTTTCTTCACTGCAGTTCATGAAAACCTTTCCTCAGTCCTTTTTAAATTCTTTTTTAACAGACTGCTTCGTCTAGAGAGTGTTCTGATATAGTGTCTTTGGTATGGTTCCAGCTATTTTCCACACAAACCTCTCTCATTTCTCCAGAAACTTTTAAAGAAAATATTTTATGTTTTTAGAATTATTTATTTTATGCATCTTAGTGTTCTGCCTGCAGGTGTGTATGTGCCCATGGAGCCTAGAAGAGGATGTTACATCCCTTGGAGCTAGGTTTACAGATGGTTGAGAGCCACCACATGAGTGCTGGGGATCGAACCCAGGTCCTCTGCAAGAGCAGCCAGTGCTCTAAACCACTGAGCTATCTCTCTGGTTCTTATTTTTATTTTAATTGTGTGTTTCTGTGTCTGAGTTTGTGCATGTGAGTGCAGATGCCCTTGGAGGGCATTGAACTCACTGACCCTGGAGTTACAGGTGCTTATGAGCTGCCTGATGTGAGGGCTGGGAACCGAGCTTGGGTCCTCCTCCCAGGAGCAGTGTGTGCTATTACGGTAACCTGTGAGCCATCTCTCCAGCACCACCTTCCCAGCACAGCAGCTTTTAAAGGAACCTTTTTCTTATTAAAATGCCATCTTTTGGCACACACCTTTAATCCCAGCACTTGGGAAGCAGAGGTAGGCAGATGAATCTCAATGAGTTCAAGGTCAGCCTGGTCTACGAGAGAGTTCTAGGCCAGCCAAAATTATAGGGAGAGAGACCCTGACTCAAAAGTAAAAATGTGACTGGAGCGATGGCTCAGAGTTTAAGAACTCTGACTGTCCTTCCAGAGGTCCTGAGTTCAATTCCCAGCACCCACGTGATGGCTCACAGCCATCTATAATGAGATCTGGTGCCCTCTCCTGGCGTACAGGCATATACGGAGGCAGAATGTTGTATAAATAAATAAATAAATAAATAAATAAATCTCTAAAAAAAAAGTAGAAATGCTGTCTTTATCACTTGTTAAATTTCTGCCTCTTTGGGGCATCTGTTTCTGATGTTTGTATTCTATTTTGATGGTCCTATTTGTTGGTTCTGAGTCTGCTTTGAAATTACTTGAGGTATAAACAGTTTTGGCATTTCCTTCCCTCTGGTTTTTCCTTTCAGTGTATTCTTATGAACTTACAGCTTGATTTGGTGGGAACTGCCTTTCATCCTAGCACTTGGGAAGCTGAGATAGAAGGATTCTGAGAAGGAAGGCCTCTGTCTAAAAACAAACAGAACAAAAGCCTATGGGTTTGGAAGAGTTTGAAGTTTCCTTGAGGGTTCCACTTGTTCCTCAGAGTGTCTGTATCTTTGTGTGAGGTGCTGATCTCATCATTCCCACTCTGAGGATGAGGGGTTCTCCAGAGTTCCAGAACATCCTCAGACTCTTGGTCAACTTTAGCTCACCCTGTGACACAGATAGCAAGGGAGAGGTGGCAGGACTCTAAAGCCTTCCACAATTTCTAGGAGTAAGCTGTGCCTTGGAGCAGGGTAATTATATACACCCTAGGTCGGATTGAGGGCTGAGAGCAGGATGGTAGAGGCTGATATCATGCTGGACATGACCTAGCTTAAGTCTTTTTTGAGACAAGGAATAGAGAACTTGCTGCAACCCTCCTGGTTCTGTCTCCTGAGTGCTGGAATTACAGGCATGTGGAACATAAGCTGTCTTAAATCTTAGACTGACCAGCAGTGGCTTCCTGAGTCCCATAATGACCTTCCCATCTTCCCAGCTTCTTTGGGATCCTGGGTTGGATCAAATACCCTATTTTGCCTGAGGGAAGGTTTGGGAACTCTCTCTGTGCCTGGGTTTCTTCTCCCCCTTTGCCTTTGCCTGCTTTTTTTTTTTTTTTTAAGATTTATTTAATTATATATACAGTGTTCTGCCTGCATGTGTCCCTTTGCAGGACAGAAGAGGGCACCAGATCTCATTACAGATGGTTGTGAGCTGCCATGTGGTTGCTGGGAATTGAACTCAGGACCTCTGGAAGAACAGCCAGTGCTCTTAACCTCTGAGCCATCTCTCCAGTCCTTTTTTTTTGTTTTTCGAGACAGGGTTTCTCTATGTAGCTTTGTGCCTTTCCTGGAACTCACTCTGTAGTCCAGGTTGGCCTCGGACTCACAGAGATCCACCTGGCTCTGCCTCCCGAGTGCTGGGATTAAAGGCATGCGCCACCACCGCCCGGCCCTGCCTTCTTTTTAAAAATAATTATTTAAAAAAGATGTGTGTGTGTGTGTGTGTGTGTGTGTGTGTGTGTGTGTGTATGCACACAAGTGTGCTGGTATCCTCAGAAGCTAGAAGAGGACTCTGGATTCCCTGGAGCTGAGTTACAGATGATTGTGAGCCACCATATGGGTGCTGGGAACTGAACTTGGGTCCTCTGGAAGAGTAGCCAGTGCTCTTAACCACTGGACCATCTCTCCAGCCCCTTCTTAACATCTTTTAGGTGTTTACAAAGTGACACCCTTTCCTAGCCTCTCAGGCTAAAGTGGGTCTCACCTGTTCTGTCCTGTAGTTGTGTATCTTTCCCGTCTAACATGGAGTTCATAATTGTGTATTTGCATGTGGGTATGTCGTCTCATGGAAGTTATTTCCCAGTAGAAGTAATCCATGTTTGTTAAACTGCTGTTTAATCAGAGTCTGGCTCCTTGTAGACACAAGATCAGTGTTGAGCAAGGGGACCGGTGACAGTCTAATGGACTCTAATGGGTTCTTTCCCATCCCCGTCTATAATTTTGCTGATTGGTTGTAGTTGTGGTTGTTAGATTGTCACATGTCCTGAAGTGCTTCCTCAGAAGATGGTACCATCCGGAGCCACGCAGGAGTCCTTCAGTCACCAGTTTCTGCCTGTGGAGGCCCAGTCTGATCAAGAGCCACAGAATCTTCTGGAGGAAAATGGTGAGGCTCATCCATTCAGTGCAGTCAGTGTAACTAGAGCATGGGGGCTCTGGTCACATGGGCAAAAGAGGGCCTGGAGTATGGGCAGGCGGACCCCCTTGAGAGAGGGACAGCTTTTTGGATGACTGAGACTGTATCACCCTTTCACTCAAAATCCATCAACTGGGGATGTGGTTCAGTTGGCAGAGTGCTTGCCTAGCATGCACGGAGCTCTGGGCTCTGTCCCCAGGACTACACAAACCAGGTGTGGAGCACACCTGGGACCCCAGCACAGGAGGCGGAGGCAGGACGACCATCAAGGCCATCCTGGCTACAGAGCAAGTTTGAGGCTGGACTGCTTGAGACCCTGTCTCAAGAACTAAGAGAGCTATAATAGGGACAGTCCAGACATAGCTCAGTGGTAGAGTGTAGCTTTAGTAAGGGCAAGATTTTGGGTTCCATTCCCAGGACCCCCTGTGGCAAAAATGATAATGAAGACTGTCAGGGTAGTCTGTGTTGCGTGGGTCAAAGAGGTTACTCCAAGAAGAACTTTTAAGGCCTGTGTGGCAGCAGGGAGGTCCAGCCTCTGATGAACCGAACCCCAAACAGCCATACAAAGGCATATTCATTGATTGTTTCACAAAGTTGTTTTTTGGGTGAAGTATTTCCTCATACCAAGGTCCCTAGCCTAATCTCTAGGTCTCTCTGAAGGAAAGCATCACATGTCCTCATGACTTTAGTCCTTTACTTTGTATCATTTGCAATACACAATCATCCAAGAGCCTCAGGTGTGCCCGAGGTGTCTTGTGACCAAAGTCATATGAAGACTGCAACACCCTTTCAGGAAAACAATTCTACAAATCACAGAAAACAATCACTGTTTTCCACAAAGATTCTTTATTGCTTTCCACAGTGATTCTTCAAGGTCAAAGTACTTGCAGAAAACAACTATTCACTCTAATGTTTGCCCTGGATACAATGAAAACTATTTACTCTGTTTACCCTAGATATAGTGAAAAGCAATTATTATAATGTCTACCTCAGATATAGTGACTGCTAAATTCTTACAATAGAAGACAATGTCTCTAAGTATAGGGACTATTTGGAGAGTTTTAGAAGATTTTTTTAACATCTGTTTATTTATTTATATATTTACTTTTTTGGTTTTTCGAGACAGGGTTTCTCTGTGTTGCTTTGTGTCCTTCCTGGCACTTGCTTTGGAGACTAGGCTGGCCTTGAACTCACAGAGATCCGCCTGTCTCTGCCTCCCAAGTGCTGGGATTAAAGGTGTGCACCACCACCCAGCTAACATTTATTTTTATTTTATATGTATGTTTGTTTTGCATGTATATGTGTACCATGTGCATGCATTACCTGCAGAGTCCAGAAGAGGCATTGGTTCCCCTGGAACTAGAATTACAGGTGATTAGAGAGTGATTAGACACGCCTTTATCACAGCACTCAGGAGGCAAAGGCAGATGGATCTGAGTTGGAGGCCAAGCCTGGTTTATGGAATGAATTCTGGGACAGCCAGAGCTATAGAGAAAAACCATCTTGAAAAAAAAAAATTGTAAGTGATTGTGAGCTGCCTGATGTGGGTGCTGGGAACCGAACTTTGGTCATCTGCAACAGCAGTATGTGCTTTTAACCACTGAGCCATCTCTCTAGCCCCACACCTTGTTTGTTTTGAGATATGGTCCCATGTAGCCCAGCTGGCCTCAAACTCACTATTAACTGATGATGATTTGAATTCTTCATCCTCCTGTGTCTACCTCTAAGAGTGTTGAGATTACAGGCGTGCACCACCATGTCTGGTTCTATGATGCTAGAGATGGAACCCAAGACACGTTAGGCAAGCATTCTACCAGCTGAGCTACATCCCCAGCCTCCCACTGCCCCTACAAGTACCCCTACTTTTTAAATCATTTTAGTAAAAATCAAACCTCTTTGTATGCAGTACATTTTGACACGCAAATATCATAACAGATTAAAGAATACTTTCATATAATACTGTCCTTTTGGAACATGGGATGGTCCTAGATCTTGTTGGAAAACATCACTTGGGAAAGATCTTTGTGCCAAATGATTCAGTACTGACTGAGAATGCCATAGTTCTTTTAATATAGTTAGGTCTGTCACATCAATACCCCCACTCCTGGTACTGATTACTTGTTTTAATTAGTTTTCAGTTGCTGTGATAAAGCATGTCTTAGGGTTTCTGTTGCTGTGACAAAATATCATGACCAAAAAGCAAGTTGAGGAGGAAAGGGTTTATTGGCTTACACTTCAGCATTGCTGTTCTTCACTGAAGGAAGTCAGGACAGGAACTCAAACAGAGCAAGATCCTGGGAGCAAGAGCTGATGCAGGAACCCACCTTCTTACAGAACCCAGGGATGGCACCACCCACCATGGGCCAGGCTCTCCTCTACTGCTCACTAAATGAGAAAGTGCCTTACAGCTGGATCTCAAGGAGACCTTACCACAACTGAGCCTCTGATGACTCTAGCTTGTGTCAAGTTGACACACCAAACCACCCAGCACAAAACATTACAACCAAAAGCAACTTGGTGAGGGAAGGGTTTATTTCATCTTATAGCTTATAGTCCATCACTCAGAGCAGTCAGGCCAGGAACTCAAGGGAGGAACCTGGAAGCAAGAACTGCTGCAGAGGCCATGGAGGAGTGCTGTTTACTGGCTTACTCCTTACAGCTTGTTCAGCTTGCTTTATAGCACCTAGGACCACCAGGCCAAAGGTGGCACTACACACAATGACCTGGGCTCTCTTGTTTTGATCCTCAATCAAGAAAATGCCCTGGAGACTTGCTTATGGAGGCATTTTCTCAACCAAGAGTCCCTCCTCCAGAGGGATGACCCTGGAGGACCCCAGCTTTGTCACCTTGACAGAACACCATCCAGTACACTTCTATTCTTACTACTTTGGTTCATTTGTGGCCTTGCTGGGAAGAGTGAATGAACAATGCTTAGAAACAATTAAGTAACTCTGAAGATGAGGAAACAGATTTCTTGCAGTGTGCATGTGGGTATTTGTCAACCTGTGGCTGAGACCAAGCATAGAAGTTATTACATGCAGCCGGGTGGTGGTGGCGCACGCCTTTAATCCCAGCACTCGGGAGGCAGAGCCAGGCGGATCTCTGTGAGTTCGAGGCCAGCCTGGGCTACCAAGTGAGCTCTAGGAAAGGCGCAAAGCTACGCAGAGAAACCCTGTCTCGAAAAACCAAAAAAAAAAAAAAAGAAGTTATTACATGCAATGACTGTCATTCTAGTTGTAAAACAAAAGCTTCTTTCTTGTTCTTTAGGAAGCCTCAATATAAATATTACAAACCCCCCACCCCTCCTTTGAGACAGGGTCTCATGTAGCTCTGGCTGTCCTGGAATTCACTATGTAAACCATGCTGGCCTTGAACTCACGAGGTCTTCTTGACTGCCTCTGTCTTTTGAGTACTGTTATTAAAGTGTGTGCACTACCGCTCCTGGCTTTAATCCTATTCTTAAAATAATTTTAAGTTGGTCAATAAGGAAAACTCAAAAACTATATTGTGTTCATTAGACCTTGTTAATAGACCAGTCCATGCTGCTGGGCACAGTGGCACATGCCTGTGGTACTAGCTTCTTGGGAAGCTGAGGCAGGAGGACTTGATTAGTCTGGGAGTTTGAGTGAGACAGAATCTGCCCTGTACTGAGATATGAAGGTAACTTGTTGGCACATTAAAAACCTGTGAAACTCTGAGCCTTGGGAAATACCAGTTTGCCCTAAGCATAGTTGAATGCATCTGTTACTGAGGTGTGGCCCAGCAGGGATTAGCTTGACCAAAGCAGAGAGACTGAGAAATTTTGTTTTTAGACAGGGTCTCACTAAGTGTCCCTGCCTGGCCTTGAACTCATAGAAGTCCACTGGCCTCTGCCCCCTGAGCACTAGGATTAAAGCCTGTGCCCACATGCCCAGCTAGCCTGGCATTTGGGGAGAAGAGGGAATAAGGTAGAGGGAGGACAGGTCCAGAGTGTATAGGGTCCTGAGAGCCGAGGTGAATTTAACTTCAGTGCCTCAGGGCTCCGTGGGCAGAGGAGGAGGAGCATGATGGCACTGAGAACCTCACCAGATAGTCTCATTTGTACCTTTTCTCCACTCTCAGCCCTTCCTGTTCTCCAGGTTCCTTCCATTTCCCCGAAGGACAGCCAGGAGCTGACAGCCTCACTCCTCTCAGCCGGGTCCCAGGTGAGCTTAGCGCTCTTCTGACCTCCACGAGAACCCGTGCCCCTTCTCCATCCCCATCCGTCCTAGTTTTGTTTCTGGTTACTGGGACAGGGTGCCCTGGTAAACACAGCCTATGGAAGGAAGGGTTTGCTTTAGCTCACTTTCCAGGTCACAGTGCACCGTGGTGAGCAGGTTAGCGTGGCAGGAACCTGAGGCAGCTGGTCACATCATACCCACAGGCCAGAGCAGACAGGAAGAAATGCATGCCCGCTCAGCTAGCCCTCTCAACCCTTACACACTCCAGGAGTCAAACCCAGGGAGTGGTGCCACCCACAGTAGGCTGGGTCTTCCCACAGCTATTCCTTAATTAAGAAAAGATTCTTCAGAGGCCTGTCCACAGGCCAACTTGTTCTAGACATCCCCTCTTCGAGGCTCACTTCCCAGTGATTCTAGGTTGTGGCGCCATCTTTACCAGGCACTTGACTAGCTTCCAGGCCCATCCCTGGTGGCTGCCTTCCATTCATTCCCTCTGTCTTTTTCCTTTCTGCGTCATGCTTCCCATTTGGATGTGCAGTCTCCCCGGCTGCTGACTCAGTGCCCCCAGGTTTGCCCTTACTGCAGATTTGCACAGGGGAGTGGGAATTTAGCAGAGATCTCCCATTTCAGAAGTTGGTGAAAATTGAAGATGTGGCTGATGTGGCTGTGTCCTTCATCCTGGAGGAATGGGGACATTTGGACCAGTCCCAGAAGTCTCTTAGTAGGGATGGCAGAAAGGACAATTGTGAGAGTATCACTCCTGTGGGTAAGAATTGTCAACCTGCATGCAGAGGACTCACCAGTTTTGTTACCTTGTGAAGAGTCTGTGTAGCATGTCCTTTCACATGCATGCTTTAATTGCTATGCTTTATTTTATAATCTTTCATAGTTTTTTTACTTTGTTTTATATGTATGAGTGTTTTGCCTTCATGTGTGTGCATCATATGTGTGCCTGGTGCCCACAGAGGCCAGAAGAAGGTATTGAATCCTCTGGAACTGGAGTTGGTTGTGAGCCACAGAGCTGGGAATCACACCTGGATCCTGTGCCAGAGCGACCAGTGCTCTTAACTGCTGAGCATCACTCTAGTCCCCTCTACTTTATAATCTTTGAAAGTAAATCAATCTTTTCTGCATATTGTTTCTAACTTAACAAGGGTGTGATTGAAGGACTAGTACAAGGGAGGTAGTTATTTAAATTTTATTAATTGTTATTAACTTGTTTAGTGTTGTGTATATGTATGATGTGTTTATGTGCCATGGTATGGAGGTCAAAGGACAACTTTTTTCCTTCGGATCTCACTCTGTAGCCCTGGTTGGCCTGGACTTGCTATGTAGACCAGGCTAGCCTCAAACTCACAGAGATCTGTCTGCTTCTGCCTCCCAAAAGCTGTAATCAAAGGTGTGCACTATCACGCCTGCAGAGGACAGCTTTGTGCAATCAGTTCTGTTTATCCACCCTTATGTTGGTTACAGGGATCAAACAGGCCGCCAGGCCTGCAAGGCAAGTGGCTTTACTGATGAGCCACGTTACCAGCCCCGTGTGTGTGTGTGTGTGTGTGTGTGTGTGTGTGTGTGTGTGTGTGTGTGTGTGTGTGTGTGTTTTCAGATTATTTTACGTTATGTCTGTGAGTGTTTTGCCTGTATGTATGTGTGCGCACCATGTGCATGCCGGGTGCCAGAAGAGGCCAGAAGAGGGCATCAGATCTCCCTTAGTAGTGAGCCACTGGACATGGGGGCCAGGAACTGAACTACAGTCCTTTGCAAGAGCAGTAATGTTCTTAATCACCAAGCCATTTCTCCTGTCCAGCCCAAGTTGGGTAATTCTTAGTAGAATAGTCCTTATTCACAAAAACTCCTGGGTTCATTACTTTTCTCGATTCTGTAACAAAATCCCTGACAAGCAGCACCCTAAGGGCAGAAATGGTGATTTGGGCTCACAGTTTGAGGGTACAGCCCATCATGGTGAGGAAGGCCTGGTAGCAGATGTTTGAGGCAGCTGGTCACATTGCATCCACAGTGAGGAAGCAAAGGGGTTGAGTTCTGATGTTCTGCTTTCTGTACAGACCAAAGCCCCTGGGATGGTGCCACTCCCATTCAAGGGCGCTCTTCCCTCCTTTGTTAACCCTTCTGGAAGTACCCTTACATTCCAGATACTTGTTTCCTAGGTGATGCCAAATCCGGTCCATTGACGATGAAGATTAACCGTGAGAACATATGAGATGTCACTGAATATTTCTAGTAGAGTGGTGATTACTGTATCTCAGTGGCATTAATTCTTTGTTGCCTTTTTACTCATTTTTCCATTCCCATTCTCATATCACCAGTCCACCCCCTTTTTTGTTTTGTTTGTTTCTTTGGTTTCTCTGTGTAGTTCTGGCTGTCCTGGAACTCACGCTGTAGACCAGGCTGGCCTTGAACTCACAGATCTGCCTACCTCTGCCTCCTGAGTGCTAGGGGTAAAGGTGTGCACCACCACCACCCTGATCAATCTGCCCTCTTTTTACATTTACTTATTTGTTGGTGGTTGATCTGGTTGTTCTTCAGTGACAGGGTCCTGAAGGGGAAGGATCAGACTAGGGGCTGAGGAAAGTTTGGGACCAGGAAGTCCTGCACAAGCTGACGGCTCTTGAAGGTTTATTAAGAGGCACAGTGTCTTATGTACAGCTTGCCGGAGGAGAAATGGGACAAGGTCAGCAAAAGCTATCACACAGTGGGACAGAGTCAGCAGGAAGCTAACCCAGCAGTGTTGTACAAAGGGGACAGAGGACACCTCGATTGCATTATAGACCTGCTGCTCAACAGCCTTGGGACCCATAACCACAGCCCTTCAAGGGGGGAAAGTTGAATTCTCAGGATCCACAAAACTGCAGCTCCCCACAAGGCCTGACCCCAGGCCATTACTGGCTTTGACAAACAAGTTCCTGATTTTATACAGGAACTAATCCTTCTCCATATGTCAGGGCCTCGGGGAATGTCCTCGGGGAATGTCCGGAATGTCCCCTGGACTGGCCTAGCCCTTAACAAGGAACCAGGTGTGTGTGTCACAGTACACCTATAGAAGTCAGAAGACAGTTTGTAGGAGTCAGTTCTCTCCGTCCGCCATGTGGGTTCCAGGAATCCTCATGTCCTCAGGCACGGGGCGGGGAGTACCTTTGTCCTGCTGAGCCATCTCACCAACCCCTGTATTTTGTTTGGCTCAATTTATTTGTGCATGTCTTCTGTTCATCAGTCTGTTGGGATCTTAGAGGTAGTCTTTTAATTAATCAATTTTTTTTTTATTTTATGTGCATTGGTGTTTTGCCATGTATGTCTGTCAGCGTGAGATGTCAGATCTTGGAGTTACGGACAGTTGTTAGCTGCCATGTGGGTGCTAGGAATTGAACCCAGGTCCTCTGGAAGAGCAGTGCTCTTAACCTCTGCGCCATCTCTCCAGCCCCCATAGAGGTAGTCTTTTATCTCAATAAATTGTTTATATGTTAAATACATTACATTTTGGACTAGGAAGATGACTTAGTGGCTAAGAGTACTTGCACTCTTCTAATGGACCTGAGTTGGACTTCAGCACCCAGCCTGCAACTCCAGTTTCAGGGGATCTGGTGTAGTTTTCTGGACTCCAAAGCTACCAGCATACACATGTCATACACAGGTACACATAAGTTAAAAAAAAAAAGTATTTAATTAAAATATTTTCTTCATTTTCTTTTAAATTAATACAGATCACTTGTGTAATTTAAGTCTATTAGTGCTACCTATGTATTTCAGTTAATATAGAGGTACTTACCAGTTATCAGAGGTGTGTGTGTGTGTGTGTGTGTGTGTGTGTGTAGCATGTGTAAGGATTCTGTATATGTGCAGCTCGGTGTGTGTGTGTGTGTGTGTGTGTGTGTTGTCTGGCGCCTTATTACGTCATCAGCAAGCAACTGCGTCCCAGTCTAAAAGCTGGACATGCACCCCCACGCGCTCTCTCTCTGCATCTGTCTCAGTCTCTCTCTCTCTCTGCGCCCATCTATCTGTGTTTCTCCTCCGCCAGGTCTGGCTCTCTCTCTCTACTTTTTTTTTTTTTTTTTTTTTTTTTTAAAGATTTACTTATTTATTGTGTATACAGAAGAGGGCACCAGATCTCATTACAGATGGTTGTGAGCCACCATGTGGGTGCTGGGAATTGAACTCGAGACCTCTGGAAGAGCAGTCAGTGCTCTTAACCTCTGAGCCATCTCTCCAGCCCCTCTCTCTCTCTCTCTCCTTCTAATAAAGCTCTAAAAGGTAACACTGGGTGCTGTTGTGACTGTGACCTTTCCACATGGTAACCAGCGCCAGCCACCAGCACCATATATCCTTTCAATATATGTGTGCTGCAGCCTAAGTCAGAAGCTCATTTATTAGTAAAAGGGGGACCTGCAGGGCCCTGGCCCCGTTCTGGGTTACTGTTGCCTTGCTTGCTGACCTTGACCTTGATATCCTCCCTATGCTAATTCCCTGCTGGGTTCTACCCTCCTGAATGCTTAAGGGAAGTTCCTTGTCTGTGTATCCTGCATAATGGGCGTTAACAGCTTAGATGCAAGACTGTAAAACAAGGTAGTGAACTTCTGCCCTCTGGGGTTCTCCCATTGTGCTGTAAGCCTGTATTTAAGACCTCCTCCCTCCTTCAATAAATGGCATTCTGCATTAAAACAAACAAACAAACAAACAAATAAATAAATAAATAAATGCCATTAAAACTATGTGTGTACTTTGGGTACCCATTCAGGTTTCATGCAGGATTATGAGTTCAAATCCAGCTACACTTGTTTACTATGTCATTTATTTTTATTTTATGTGCATTGGTGTTTTGCCTGCATGTATGTCTGTGTGGAGAGTGTCAGATCCTGGAGTTATAGACAGTTGTTAGCTGTCATGTGGGTGCTGGGATTTGAACCTGGGTCCTCTGGAAGAGCAGTCAGTGTTCTTAACTGCTGAGCCATCTCTCCAATGCCATACTATGTCATTCTTGAGTTCTGATTTCTCTGTCTCTCTCTCTTTTTGTGGTACTGCAGGTTGAACCCCAGACCTCTTGCATTATACTAATCTGCATGTGCTAATGTACACTGAGTTACATCCCCAGCTTCCTCCCTACCTTTTTTTTTTCTTTTTAAAGATTTATTTATTATGTATGCAGTGTTCTGCCTGCATGTCTGCCTGCATGCCTGAGAGGGCACCTAGTCTTATTATGGATGGTTGTGAGCCACCATGTGGTTGCTGGGAATTGAGCTCAGGAACTAATTGAACACAGGACCTGTGGAAGAGCAGCTAGTGCTCTTAACCACTGAGCCATCTCTCCAGCTCCCACCTTTTTTTTTTTTTCTTTTGAGACATGGACTCTGTATATCCCTGGGTAGCCTAAAAACTGATATGTAGACTAGGCTAGCCTCAGACTGTCAGAGATCCTACCTCTGTCTCCAGAGTGCTGGGATTAAAAGCTGCACCACCACCGCCTGGCCCCTTTTTACTTTCTATGTTGAGAAAGGATATTAGGAAGTTAGTTGTCTAGGCAAGTCTTGAATTCACTGTTCAGGCTGACCTGGACTTTTGATCCTTCTGTTTTAGCCTCTCAAGTAGCAGGAATTACAGGCGTGTGCCTGTTAGAATTCCTAGCCACTCCCCCATGACCGCTGGCATGATGCTTAGTCATCCCAGAGCCTTACATACGTAATCCATGCACTGCATGTTACGTAAGCCCATATGTGCATGTGCTGGGGAGGGGGTGTGTGTGTCTCTAAAAGTAGGTTCCCCATATCCCTCCTCCTCTTCCTGCACCATCTTTCCATAGGCCTAAGCACCCCCTTCTATTTCCTTCCCTTAATAGACACTTACAGTGGGTTTTGTTGTACCTTGTGGCTTTTCTTGCACCGTCAACAGCACCGCTTAATAAATAACATTGCACCACTTAATAAATAACAGTGCACCACTTAATAAATAACAGTGCCACCAGGCCTGGCTGCCTCGCTGTCATTCTGCACCTTCACAGCTTCCCACTGTCCGCCACATTGAGAACATCTTCAGGGGCTCTGCCCCTTAGCTTCTCTCCTTTAGAAGGCCACATTTTATCATTTTCATACTTGCAGATTTCTGATAGCATCATAGAAGGCCAGAAGTTAAAACAAATACTTACCACATTTGAAAGTAAATGTTTAAAAAAGTAAGTACATAAAGGGAGACTCTTCTGTACCATTCCATTGGTGGAGTGCTTAGAGTGCTCAGAGGCCTGGGAGCCACCTCAGCACTGCCTAGACAAGACATGGTGTCTCACGCCTGCCCTCCTAACACTCTCCCTTTCTGTCATCAGGGTCTCATGTAGCTCACACTGGCCTTGAGCTTCTGATCCTCCTGCCTCTACTTCCAGGTGTAGGGATTACAGGTGTGCCCTACCACAACTGGAGGCAGAACCCAGGGCTTTCTGTAGCTTTGCAAGCACTATACCAACTGAGCTTCATGCCCACCCTTCTGCATCGATATTCATCCTGTCCCTGTATTGTCATTTCCCGAAGCCATGCGTTCCTAACATACGCTTGTCTCCCTCCCTTACCCTGGCTCCCTCTGTCACTTTCTTGCAGTGTGTGCGCTAGCTGACTGCCTGTTTGCTTCTCTCATTTCAGATTATGAGTCGAGGGAAGGCAACCCAGAGCTCGTGGTACCGCAGGTTTCCGACGGCGCTGACCCTCACTGGGTGGCGGCGGAAAGCACAGGAAGGAGTGGTGCTCCGAGTCAAGAGTTTGCAGAAGTTAGCGACGCGAAGGACATGGCGCAGAGGTGGCCGGTGAACCCCACCGTGGTGAAGCCAAGGCAGAAAAGAGCTCTGAACTCAGGCCCAGACGTCAGCCGTAAGCAGAAATCGAACGGTGAGCGAGGTCACAGATGCGCTGACTGCGGGAAGTTTTTCCTCCAAGCCTCCAACTTCATTCAGCATCGGAGAATCCACACAGGAGAGAAACCATTCAAGTGTGGGGAATGTGGGAAAAGCTACAATCAGCGGGTGCACCTCACTCAGCACCAGAGAGTCCACACTGGCGAGAAGCCCTACAAGTGTCAGGTGTGTGGGAAAGCGTTCCGAGTGAGCTCCCACCTGGTGCAGCACCACAGCGTCCACAGTGGGGAGAGGCCCTACGGGTGTAACGAGTGCGGGAAGAGCTTCGGTCGCCACTCTCACCTGATCGAGCACCTGAAACGCCACTTCAGAGAGAAATCCCAAAGCTGTACGTCTGGGGAGCGTGTGTTCGGGGAGGGGCCAGACGCAAACGTTGATTTATCAGCTTAGTAGGAAAGAACAGATGGGCTGGGCAGAGCAGCTTACACCTTTAATTCTAGCACTCAGGAAGCAGGGGCAAGAGGATGATATGAGTTCAAAACTAGTCTGGTCTACTTAGTTCTAGGCTAGCCAGAGCTACATAGTGAGACTTTGTCTCAAACAATAACAAACAAAATCAAATCAAAGTAACCCCCCTCAAAAAAAAAAAAAAAAACAGATAAGTTGTGGTAATGGCCAAAGATTATAGCTTATTTAGTCTTCATTTAAGCTTAAGAATTTTTTAAATGTGTATTTATTTATTTATTTGGTTTTTCGAGACAGGGTTTCTCTGTGTAGCTTTGCTAAAAAACTGGAACTCACTCTGTAGCCCAGGCTGGCCTTGAACTTACAGAGATCCACCTGGCTCTGCCTCCCAAGAGCTGGGATTAAAGGTGTTCGCCACCACCGCCCAGCTAGTGTATTTATTTTTCTATTCTCTTTTGAGATAGTATCTCATGTAGCCCAGGCTAGCCTTGGACTCTATGTAGCCAGTTATGACACTGAATTTCTGATTCTCCTGCTTCCACCTGAACACGAGGATTGCTGTATAGCCCAGGCTGGTCTCCAATTTGCAACCCTCTTGTTTCATCCTCCCAACTGCTGGACTATAGGAGTGAGTCAATACTCCTAGTTCCTCACACCCCATCTCTCAGTTCATTCTATATAACCCAGGCTGGCCTGGAACTTACGTAGTATGGCTAGCCTCAAACCCAATAAATATCCTGCTTCAGCTCCACAGCTGTTGGAATTACAGGCAGATGCCACTATCCCTGGCCTAGTAAGTCTCTCCCTCTCTCTTTCTTTTTTATTTTGTGTGCATTGGTGTTTTGTCTGCATGTACGTCTATGTGAGGGTGTCAGATCTTGGAGTTACAGTTGTGAGCTGCCATGTGGGTGCTGGGAATTGAACCGGGTCCTCTGGAAGAACAGTCAGTGCTCTTAACTGCTAAGCCATCTCCCCAGCCCTGTTTTGTTGTATTTTGTCTCATTCTTTTCATTGGTTCATTATCAATGTTATTGCTGTTGGCATTAGGTAGATACATATGTTCCCTTTTATGCCACATTTTTTTGACAGTTTATTCTTTTTCTGTAAAAGAACTGATGAACTTTGTGTTTGCTTTTTACTTTTTTAGGCAATGACAAAAGAAGTAAGAACACTAAACTGAATGTTAAGAAAATTCCAGAATTTTCAGAAGCAGACATAGAACTATCAGAAGAAATTCAAAGTAATGCTTCTCAGGTTCAAGGGTATAGTGAAGGCTATGAACACCAAGATAGGGCAGGTAAGCAGCAGGGAGCTGTCATGAAAGAAATCCGAGGACAACCCTCTTCAAAGAGGATGAAGTGCAGCGAATTCAGCTATGCCCACAAAAAGTCTCCAGGAGAGAGGCCACATAAATGTAATGAATGTGGGAAAAGCTTTATTCAGAGTGCACACCTCATTCAGCATCGACGAATCCATACTGGGGAGAAACCATTTAGGTGTGAGGAATGTGGGAAGAGCTACAATCAACGTGTCCACCTTACTCAACATCATCGAGTTCACACGGGTGAAAAACCCTACACTTGTCATTTATGCGGAAAAGCCTTCCGAGTGAGGTCCCATCTCGTGCAGCACCAGAGTGTGCACAGCAGGGAGAGGCCCTTCAAATGTAATGAGTGTGGGAAGGGATTTGGGAGACGGTCACACCTCGCTGGTCACCTCCGACTCCACTCTAGAGAGAAGTCCCACCAGTGCCACGAGTGTGGAGAAATCTTCTTCCAGTATGTCAGCCTCCTTGAACACCAAGTGCTCCACGTGGGCCAGAAAAGCGAGAAGAACGGTGTCTGTGAAGAAGCCTACAGCTGGAACTTGACAGTAATAGAGGATAAGAAGCTGGAGTTACAGGAGCAACCCTACCAGTGTGACACCTGCGGGAAAGCCTTTAGTTACAGTTCTGACCTCATTCAGCATTACAGAACTCACACTGCAGAGAAACCCCAGAAATGTGATGCATGCAGAGACAGTGCCGGCCAGTGTCCCCACATAAAACAACATCAGAAAATCTGCCCCAGTGGGAAATCCCATCAGTGCAATGAATGTGGAAGGAGCTTCAGTCTGAAGTCTCATCTCAGTCAACACCAGAGAATTCACACTGGTGAGAAGCCCTTCCAATGCAAAGAATGTGGAATGAGTTTCAGTTGGAGCTGTAGCCTCTTTAAACATCTACGAAGTCATGAGAGGACGGATTCCTAAACACCTGAAGCATAAAGGAATGTTTCTGTTGGGAGACAGCCTTTTATGGCAGTCATTACTGTAATGACAACAAGAATTTTTCCCATCTAAACCATCAAACCTACAGGCGAGGGGAAACCCTGTAAGTAGAACTTAGCCTTCAGGGACCCTGTAGCATCCATGACGTGTTCTGGTTAGCATCTTCATGCTTGGAAATCTAGATGAAAAGAGAACCTCTGGCTAGGTATGGTGGTACTTGCCTGTAAGCCTTGGGAGGCAGAGGCAGGCAAATATCTGGTTTACATAGCAAATACCAGGCCAGCCAGAGCTACATAGTGAGACCCCTGAGTGAGAGAGACAGACAGAGACAAAGAGACAGACAGACACACCTGGGTACTGTGGATGAAGAGAAGTCTTGACATTGTTTATTGAAACTCAGAAAGTAACAGAGAACCTCATGAGTGCAGTAGAAATCCGCTTACTTGTAGTTCCCACCTCAACAGCATAGCTATTCAGAGAATCCTGCAGTGGAAGGAACTCTGTGGCACGATACCCACCTTGGTACCTCAGCAAAGAACCTTTTCTAGAAATGACTATCCCAACCACGCCGGTCATTGTTCCCATCCTGAGAATTAAACCTTTTCAAAAGAAGTTGACTTGAAGTTTCTCTCTTTGGCAAAATTGGGGTTCAGAGGATGAATAGGGATGTTTTCTTGCTGCTGCCTTCAGTTTACAGCTTCTCCATGAAGCACAACCTGTTTTCATTTTGATTCTACTGGCAGCAAGGTCAGCTAGTATGAAGTACTTGAGGGTCCGCGAGATGGCTCAGTGGGTAAAAGGGCTGGCCACCCAGTCTTGACATGGATAACTTGAGTTCAGTCCGTAGGAGCCACATAGTGGAAGGAGAGAACTGGCTTCTGTAAGTTGTCCTCTGATCTCCACACATGTGCTATGGTACTTGCATACACAAGCACACATAATTTTTTAAGAGTTTGACTTAGGTGTGGTGGCATATCTCTAGAGTTTGGGGCCAGCCTGGTCTATATAGCAAGTTTCAGGCCAGCCAGAGCCAAACAATGAGATCTTGCCTCAAAAAACCAAAGTGGAAAGCCAGGTGGTGGTGGCGCACACGTTTAAACCCAGCACTTGAGAGTCAGAGGCAGGCAGATCTCTGTAAGTTTGAGGCCAGCCTGGTCTGTAGAGTGAGTTCTAAAACAGCCAGGGATACACAGAAAAACCCTGTCTCAAAAAGCAAAAAGGGGCAGGGGGGAACAGAAAAAAAAAATTTTTTTTTAATTGTAAAAAGTTTAATTTGTAAATGTATAAGAAATGAGTGATGCTAGTCAATCACATAAGTTATAGAAGGGGGCTTTGGAAAGACAAAAGAAAAGACAGGCTGATTTATGGACTGGCTTATAGTGTAGATAAGGTGAACAGCTCAATCCATCTAATGAATAGGACCAAGTTTTATTAAAGGATTTGGCCCTATTCACAGCTAGATGGTGTAGCGACTCAAGCTGACTTCAACTCATTATGTAGTGGAAGATGACTTTGAATTGATTCTCCTGCCTCCACCTCCCAGTGCTGGGATCACAGGTGTGTACCACCATGCTGGGTTGTATGTAGTTCTAGGTATCAAACCCGGGGTTTCATGCATTTTAGACTACCAGCCGCACCCACTTTGTCCCGCTGCCAGACCACTTTAACTACTGAGTGTTCTGCTGACTTTGCGCAGACTGCAGCTGCCTCACCCAGGACTTCTCCCCTTTGTGCCTCCCGCCAGTGGCTGATGTGATCTCTAAAAGTCTGATTCATTTGCCCTACGGGGGAAAACTGCTGCTGGCTGCCTGAGCTCCAGAGCCCTGCTGGGAATCAGGCCAAAGTTAAATTCTATCAGAACCACACTCATGCTTGATGCTCTTCACTGAAGCCAGGCACACACATACCGGGTGTGTGTGTGTGTGTGGAGGTCAGAGCCAGGCACACACATACCAGGTGTGTGTGTGTGTGGAGGTCAGAGCCAGGCACACACATACCAGGTGTGTGTGTGTGTGTGTGTGTGTGTGTGTGTGTGTGTGTGTGTAGGTCAGAGCCAGGCACACACATACCAGGTGTGTGTGTGTGTGTGTGTGTGTGTGTGTGTGTGTGTGTGTGTAGGTCAGAGCCTTCCACTTTGTCTGAGATGGGGTCTCGTTATTCACTGCTGTGTATGCCAGGCTGGCTCTGAAGATTCCCACCATTCTCCTGTTCCTGCCTCCCATCTCCTAGTAGGGGTATGCCGGGATTTCAGCTCCTTGTGCTATTGCATCTGGCTTTTTAAAAGTGTGTTCTGTTGGGGCGTCTGAACTCAACATGTCAAGCTTGTGCAGCAAACACTTTACTCACCGAGCCATATCCCCAGACTTGCCCCATTCTCTTTTATTGCTTTCCTCGAAGAAGTGTTTTGTTTTTGTTTTGTTTTTTGTTTTTTTTTGAGGAGCATGTCCTTAGTCACATGGCTCTGACCCCTGTCTCTGGTGCTGCTTGGTCTAAGACAGTTGGTGCCATTCATTGGTGGGCTTGGGAAGTAACTTGGTCACTCACTATGAGGCAAGGAGGACTCTTGATTGATGATGGCTGGAGTGTTTATTGACAATCCTTGGTAAGGTGGCCCCTGATCAGTGGCTGACGTTGACCTGTGAAGTGGGGTGATGACTTGAGATGTAATTTGCAGCTGTACTTACAGCCTGTAGATTAGAGGCTAGAGGCCGCTTCCTTCAAGGAAGAGTGCAACAGGATAGCATCACACGGACCCTCCCCCCCAACCCAGAGTGGCCTATGACTGGTTATTTATTAAGGTAGGTGTACTCTATAATAAAGGGGAACACTCAAAGTTCCATTTTCCAGACCCCTTACAATACAAGCACACGGGAGTCAGGTAAATGGAATCCCAGCTCGGGTCTGTATCTGATTCAGTGGGTTGCATGAGCTTCGGTAAATGACACCCCCCTTTCTTGTGGGCCCCATAGTCTAGTTTTGATCTTTGGCTTAACATTATTTATTTGTTTGTTTGTTTGTTTTTCAAGAGTTTCTCTGTGTAGCTCTGGCTGTCCTGGAACTCACTTTGTAGACCAGGCTGGCCACAAACTCAGAAATCTACCTGCCTCTGCCTCCTGAGTGCTGAGATTAAAGGTGTGTGCCACCACCACTGGGCTTGGCTTAACATTTTAAAGATTTATTTAAATTGTGTGTGTGAAAGGCTGACTCTGAGTGGGACAAGAGAAGAGAGAAAGAGAAAGAGCCATGTAGAAATGTGTCACATTTGGTGGTTGATGGTGGTGTGGCTGCTGGTGCTGAGTTGCTGAAGGTGGGCTGGGGGAGCAGCTGTTTCTGGAATGTGGGTAGTTCTCAGTTTACCAAAATTCCTCCCTCTTATTTATTATAAAAGGTGAGGAAGCCAGGTGGTGGTGGCCCACGACTTTAATCCCAGCACTTGAGAGGCAGAAGTAGGCGGATCTCTGTGAGTTTGAGGCCAGCCTTGGCTACAGAGTGAGTTCCAGGAAAGGTGCAAAGCTGCACAGAGAAACCCTGTCTCGAAAAACCAAAAGAAAAAAAAAAAAAAAAAAAAAGGTGAGGAAATAGGGAGGGGTGACTGGTGAGGTAGAAATGGGGGTGCCGTGCTGTTTAGACTGCTTCCTGATGTCTGGGAGCATAGACATCTTTGGGAACCCAAGAAAGCCGGGGTAGTGGCCAAGTCTGGGAAAAGCAGGCTGTTTCACTCACTGTCCAGGCTCTGCAGGACCACCTGGGGCTAGGGAATTACAGGCTGCATCTGGGAGGCTGGGCCTCCTGAGGCTAGCTGCTTTGAAGTGGTCCTGGATGCAGATTTTGAGGGAACACCTGGAGCTAGCAGGTTGTTGGAACATATATATTAGGGACAGAAAGTAAAGTGAAGGGATTTAGGGGAATCTTTTTCTTAGGTGTGCATTTGAAACTTTAGACCCATGGTTCTGGTAGTTGGGGGGAAGGGAATCCCAAGACCAGCGAAACGGTGGGGGAGATCCCATCCACAGGAATAAACAGAACAGGCAGGTGGGGGAAACAGGCTGTTGGCTGACTACTTATCTGGAGTCTATTTGACCTGTGAGAGGTGGATTTAAGTTGATTCCCCAAAGCTTACAATATTTTTTTAAGTTTACAGAAAGATGAGTTTTAGATATATTAGCATCGCCACTGTTTGTAATCTGTGCTGAAATTCACGTTGTATAAAAGGCTGTGGACTTACACCTTTGAATCACAGTAGAAGCTTGGGGACACAGAATGATTTGGGTTAAAAACATGAACACTCTTTCCTCTATCCAGAAGACTGGGTATATATAGATTAGACAGATGTTTTTAGCAAAATGAGAAGCACTTTTGAGTCCATACTTAAAGACAACCAAAGGAAATTTAATATGTGACTATGATAATAGTAGTCAGTGCTTACCAGAGCTAGATTAATAAATAGCTTATTGGAACTCCACTGATTAATGTTAAAACTCCGAACTTTTTTTTTTTTTTTTTTTTTTTTTGGTTTTTCGAGACAGGGTTTCTCTGTGTAGCTTTGCGCCTTTCCTGGAGCTCACTTGGTAGCCCAGGCTGGCCTCGAACTCACAGAGATCCGCCTGGCTCTGCCTCCCGAGTGCTGGGATTAAAGGCGTGCGCCACCAACGCCCGGCTAAAACTCCGAACTTTTGAAGTCAACATAACAATAGCATAGAGGGAAAGAAATCTGAAACACTTTTTCATTTTTCTATATATCTTAAATCCCTTTTCATATCTTTACAAATCACATTTGCACACCTTAAGGCACTTTCTTGGACCTTTGTAACTTGCATTTACATACCTTAAAACCTTTTTTAGATCCTTACCACTTACTTAAGCTTTCATATCCTCAGACCTTACATAAACTGTACACTTCTTTCTGTCCATTCACTTTTCCTTGAAACACAGGTGGCAAGAGTGTGGCATTTGAAGGTGCTGAATTCTATAGAGGGAAAAAAATCCTGGGAAGTAGATGTGAACAAATGAACGCCGAGTCTCCATATGGCATCGGATCCAGGCTTCATCAGGCAAATGCTCTGCCCTTGTTACATTTCCAGTCCCACCTAGGTTTATGGAAGTTAAAAGGATGCCCTAGATAGTCACTTCAGCAAAGTGTAGTGACATTCTCACATCTAAAAATATGGCTTCATCCATCCATCTTATCTAGTTGCCTGGTGTATATGCCTAGCCAATGTGGGCAGTTAACCTAATCAAGTGAATTAATCCATGGAATAAAGAGAACTGCAGGTTATTAATGCAGTGCTTTGGAAGCAGACATACATGGGCTTAGCTCAACTCTATTAAAGTGTCACTTTTAAGATTTTTATATAACTTAAAAACATAGTGAAAGATATTTATAAAGGGTACTAGTCACATAGTAAGAGCTCAAAAAGTTCATGGGGCCAGTGAGATGGATGCCTGTTGCCAAGTCTGATGACCTCAGTTTCATCCCTGGACTCCACATGGTGGAAGGAGAGATTTGACTCTCACAAGTTATGCTCTAACTTTCACGTGTGGGTGGGTCTCGGTTTACCAACAGCTGGAAATTGAACTCAGGGTTTTTTTTTTTTTTTTTGGCAAGAGTATATAAGTGCTTTTAATTGCTGAGCCATCGCTCCAACAACTTGTTCTTTGATTTGAACTTATAACTCAAATTATAACTTAAACTCATTTATAACTTAAATTAACTTGTTTATGTTAATCTACATTCTGCCACATGGCGTTACCTCACTCCATACTGCTCACCCTGCTTCCTCTGAGTCTGGCTGACTATTCAGCCTTTCCTTCCCAAAGTCCTCTCTCTGCCCGGAAGTCCTGCCTGTACCTCCTGCCTAGCTACTGGCCATTCAGGCTTTTTTGTTTGTTTGTTTGTTTTTTGAGACAGGGTTTCTCAGTGTAGCCCTGGCTGTCCTGGAACTTGCAGACCAGGCTGGCCTTGAACTCACAGAGATCTGCCTGCCTCTGCCTCTGCCTCCTGAGTGCTGGGATTAAAGGTGTGCGTCACCATGCCCAGCTGGCCATTCAGCTTTTTATGACACCAATCACTGCAATACATCTTCACACGGTGTACAAATATCCCACAACAATGGAACATTAAGGAGGACATTAAGGAGGAAAGAGAACCTAGAGAAATTCCAGAGGAGGGAAAGAACAACTTCTACTACCACTACCACTACCACAACACACACACACACACACACACACACACACACCAGGTGAATCCGCCAAGTCTCTTATGAGATACACCTTGAAAGTAGAATGATGCAGGAGTGGAAAATAAGGAAACTATATTTGCTTTGTGGATAATGAGCTCAAAGGACATGGAAAAATCTATCAGACAGTAAACTAGGGGACATCAAGGAGGAACCCCAAACTGAAGAGCATGTGTGTTCTAGAATAGATGTCAAAGACAGTTTACCTCTTTACAAGCTGTTTGATTTTTCTTAAGTCTCGGAGAAGCAGAATGATGAGTTTGAGTATATAGCAACATAATATTCTACTGTAGGCTTGCTCACGATTATTCCAAGTATTCTGTTATCACTGAGCATGAGAGGGTGACTGGCTTAGCACAAACTCATCACTAGGTCTAGATCAATAAACCCTTAGATCAACAGTATCATCCTGCTTATGAAAGAAACGAGAGTTAAATCTGTTGTGCTAAGAACCTGCCTTAGCTTGGGAGAGCTGGCTTTGTCCTGTGCCTAAGGAGGGCAGCCCCAGTGGCCAGGTCTGACCAGCTCAACTACCACCCAGGCCCACATTCAGGACCTTGGGTTGGCCCACCCTAACATCTACCCCATCTATGACCTGCTGGAGCATGTGAAGAGACTGGTCCTGCGGAACTATATACCCTTGGGATCTCAATGACTCAGGGTGGCCGAGGGATATTCTAGAGGAGTTTCAGAGAGGGTCCAGTGATGATGGTGTACCAGGAACCAGAAACCTTGAACCAGACCAGTGACTCACTGCAATGAACATTTGCAAGTAAAACTGATAGACAAAAGGGTCTACTGTGTGACACACTGCAGCTCCCAGTGCCACTAAGATGAATGAAGAGATGTTGGAGAGCCAGGAAAGACAGAGGAGCAAAATGTTTTTTGTTTTTTGTTTTTAAATTTTCTTTTAGGGAGGGGGATGCTGTAAGGTGAAGGGCAGTATGGAGGAACTGGGAAATGAACAGAATTGGGGTGCATGATGTGAAATTCCCAAAGATCCAATAAAGAAATTATGTTTAAAAAAAAAAAAACCTGGTTTAGTTACTTGGCTTAGTTACTTAGTCCAGGGCTAGAAAGATATCTCAGTGGTTAAGAGTGCATCATGGTCTTACAAAGGATCTGAGTTTAGTTCCTCACACCCATGTTTGGTAGCTCACAACTATAGTAAATCCAGCTTCAGGAGATCTTGTCACCTTCTTCTGGCTACCCTGGGTACCTGTGCTCACATACATATACCTGCGCCCTGCCCCGGTGTCGTGTCCCCCCCCCCCCCCCCCCCCCCGCCAGACAGGCATATAAATTAAAATATCTCTATTGTTATTTATTTATTTACTTATTTTTACACAGGCACACAGGCTCTCACTGTGTAGGCATGGCTGGCTTGGAACTCTCTAGGTAGACCTCTGGAGTGCAGGGATTAAAGGCATGCATCACCATGCCTGGCCCATCTATTTTTATATTGAATCTCAAGAGTTGTTTCTCAGCCAGGCAGTGACTACACATGTCTTTAATCCCAGTACTTGGGAGGCAGAGGCAGGCAGATCTCTGAGTTCGGGACCAGCCTGGTGTACAGAGGCTCCAGGGCAGCGAGGGTTACACAGAGAAATCCAGTCTTGAAAAACCCAAAATAAAAAAAATAAATAAAAATTAAAATTAAATAAAAAACAGTCCTTTCCTCACACAATCTGGTCATCGGGCTCAGGTGTGTGTGCAAGTGCTTCTATCATGCTGAGCCATCTTGCTGAAGCTCCCTTTTCTCCTTGACACAGGGTTTCACTACAACCCAGGCTGGCCTAAGATTCACTATGGACCCCCAAGTTGACTTAGACTTGTGGCATCTCTCATGCCTCAGCTGCCCAAGTGCTGGAACTGCCACAGACTCCAGCTAGGTGTGTCATTTTTGCTGCCTGTCAGTGGTACATAGCCACCTGCTTTTGCTTCAGATGCTGCCCATGGCTTGAAGCTCGGCTACCCTGGCCACCTCGTCATTCCAAAGACATTTGGGAGTTTTAAAAACACGATGTTGCCGGGCAGTGGTGGTGCACGCCTTTAATCCCAGCACTCGGGAGGCAAAAGCAAGTGGATCTCTTGTGAGCTGGAGACCAGCCTGGTCAACAGAGCCAGTTCCAGGACAGCCATGGCTACACAGAGAAACCCTGTCTCAAAAAACCAAACCAAAAACCCCCAAGGCACTCCCATTTCTCATGTTTTCTGAGAGCAAGGGAAACTCCTATAAACATATCCCAGTGGATCACCCCCATGTCTCATGAGCTAGGATTATGACATATGCCCATACCCCAATAAACCCGGTGACTAGGGAGGTGATATCAAGGCCAGCATTAAGACTCACTTCCTTGCACACCTATAAAACTAGCACTGGTGAAGCAGAGAAGAAAGATCTTGAGTTAAGGCCAGTATGGGCTACCCAGTGAGTTCCAGAGAGCCTGGGCTACTACATGGTGAGACTGTCTCCAAGAAAAGGCTTACTTCCTGGAATCAGAAAAGAGAGGAAATGCCCAGACAAGCTGATATTAAGAAGCAAAGCAGCAGTGAGGAGGGGAAAGGGTTTGAGATAAAACCAAGAGTGACAGAGTGACAGCTGAGGTGATGGTTCAGTTGATAAAGGCTTTGCAAGAACATACTGACCAAACTTCAATCTCCAAAACCCACATTCAAAACAAAAGCCTCACTGTGTGTGATAGGCCACTCTTTTGATTCCAGCACTTACGAGGCAGAGGCAGACAGATCTGTGAGTTCTAGGAGAGCTGTCTGAAAAAAAAAAAAAGAAAGAAAGAAAAAAGAAAAAAAAAAGCAAGCCAGGTGATATTTGTCATCCCAGTCAGGTGATACATCATCCCAGTACTGAAGAAGCAGAAACAGGAGGATCCTCGAGGCTTGCTGTCAGACTACCATAATTGGTGAGCTTCAGGGCAGCAACAGACTACCTTAAAAAATGTGGATAGTGCCTGAGGAATAATGTCCATGTCATCCTCTGACACACACACACACACACACACACACACACACACACACACACACACAGACACACTATATATATATATATATATATATATATATATATATATATATATATAGAGAGAGAGAGAGAGAGAGAGAGAGAGAGAGAGTTATGCACTCACATATACCCATACCTGCATAGACATGACACATGTAAAGCTCCCCATGAACATGCACACATGCATACACTCACTTTTTTAAAATCCTATTATGAGCTCTGAGGCCTGGTTTCTTTCTTTCTCCTCCTCCTCTTCTTCTTCTTTTTTTTTTGTTGTTTAGTTTTTTTTTTTTTTTTTTAAGCAGAGTCTTACTATGTAGTCTGTATAGCCTGGAACTCACTAGGCTGGGAACTAAAGATTCACCTGCCTCTGCCTCTGAGTGCTAGGTTTTCAGGCAGAGGTCACCACACTGTGGGCAGTATTTTTTTTTAAAGATTTATCTATCTATCTATCTATCTATCTATCTATCTATCTATCTATCTATCTATCTATCTATCTATCTATCTACTCTGTGCGTGCGTGCATGCCCAGAGAGGCCAGAAGAGAACATCTGATCCTCTGGATCTGGAGTTACAGGTAGTTGTAAGCTAACATGGGTGCTGGGAACTGAACCCTCTGGTCCTCTGTAAGAAAGGTTAGGGTTTTTGATTGCTAAGCCATTTCTCCAAGCTGAAGAGGACTTATTTTTATTTTAAGTGGTTTTTTTTTTTTTTTTTTTTTTTTTTTTTGCTTGTTTGTTTTGGTCTTTTTGAAGACAGGGTTTCTCTGTGTAGTCCTGGCTGTCCTGGAACTCACTCTGTAGACCAGGCTGGCCTCAAACTCAGAGATGTGCCTGCCTCTGCCTCCAGTGTTTTGCCTGCATGAATGTCTGAGCATCAAGGGTATGCAGTGTTCCTAGTAGTCAGAGGGCATCAAATCCTCCTCTGGAAGTGGAGCGACAGAGGGTTGTTAGCCACAGTATGGGTTCTGGGAACTAACTGAACCTTTGTCCTTGTCAAGAGCAACATGTTCTTAAAGACCGAGCAATCCCTTCAGCCCCGGAACAGTTTTTTTTTTTTTTTTTTCCCCTGGAGACAGGGTTTCTCTGTGTAGTTTTGGTACCTGTCCTGGATCTTGCTCTGTAGACCAGGCTGGCCTTGAATTCACAGAGACCCACCTGGCTCTGCCTCCCAAGTGCTGGGATTAAAGCCATGAGCCACTACCGCCCTGGCTCCCTGTTCAGTATTTTTAAATACTTGATTTATGTAGCAGTACTACATAAATACTAGATAGTTGTAAGATTATAAATTACAAGATTCTGGGTGTCACTGGTTTCTTTCCAGGGACACCATAATAAAAATTATGGCAGTCTTAGCCTTGCACCTACTATGGCAAAAATATTTGAGATAGTTGACTTTGAAGGGAGGTTTATTTATGTCTCACAGCTTCAGACAATCCTCAGTTAAATCTGTTCCTTTTGTGCCTATAGTGAGGCAGCCCACAGCAGCAGAGCCCTTATGTCCGAGGAAGTTGCTCACTTCATGGTGGCAGGGAAGCAAACGAGGAGGAAGAGGTTGGGAATCTCAAAGTACAGACTGGCAGGGAAATCTTGGTGACCTCGGGTGAATCCTTTTGGGAAAAATGCGTTCGCTCTTTCCTAGGGGGGCAACACCTAGTGAAGGGACACTAGCCCACTCGAGCGTGTGGCTCTGGCAGGCCTTGCCCTTCTCCCCCATTCCCTCTGCCTTGCTTTCTGAAAACCATTAGATCACATTCCTAAAGCTAGAGACCAAGGTCTATTGCCTTATTTGGCCACTTCCTCCTCCTGAGGCTGACTACCAAGGTCCAGCTGTCAAAGTACTAAAGTCCAGCAATCAGAAGCCCCTTTTGGATGCCCTAATTAACATGCCCAATTAAAAATTAAACACCTCATCCTATCACAGGGTTTCACCCTCTTACCTTTATAAATCACCGTTTGTCTGTGGGGCTCGTCTGTTTCCCCTCTACCCAGAGGCAATCCTTCATCCCTCAGGGACAAATACCCCCCCTACCCTTCCCCTTGTCCCCTCACCTCCTATCTCCTTTACCATCACACCCTAGTCCATTCTAACACAGACCTCCCCTTTTCCTCCTCTTAAAAATTACACCCGCAAGGTCATTTGCTGCTATTTTCTGCCTGAGACAGGAAGCAGCCACTTTAACTTTTCTCCTCCGCTTAATAAAAGATCTCTCTGTGAAAACACGTGTTTGGGTGTGGTTTGTGCCCAGTCCGGGAGGAAGCCCCAGCTCTGTGGGAGTCCCCTTCTGCGGGCAATTTTGTAGAATTCCTAGGAGAAGCAAGGCCCACGCAAACCAGTATTGGGCATAAGGGTTGTGAGGGCTGAAGGAGGCAGCATTAGTGTTATTCCACATTTTGCCCAGAATCCCGTGCACTCTCCCTGCGGGTGGTGTGAAGGGTCCGATAGTGATCTGTCGCCCTCCTTACTGATGTAAGATGCACCCCAATCAACAGGGGGGGCCGTGAGGCCTCGGAAAAACCAAGCAAAAATAAGTAACCAAGGCCTCGACTCAAGATCTCGCGGTCCTCATCCCAGAAGCCCTGGGAAATCTGCTCTTCATCCGGGAACCTCGTCGGGAGCCGCCCTCCCGGGCACTTCCGCCAGCGGAAGTGACGCAGGACGCCAGTCTCGGGGCCGTGGAGAGTGGCCCCGGAAAGGCTGGCGCTGCTCAGAGAGGAGAGCCTCCGTGACGGGACGGTCGCTAGGCCCGCCTCTCCCCCCGGGTGAGTCCCCCGGAACCGTTGTCGCGTCGCCGTGGGAGCGGCCGCTTGTTTGGCCCCGCCGCAGACGCGCAGGGGCCGCCGCGTCCCGGCTCTTCCCGGAGCCCGGGCGCGCGGAGGGCCGAGCTCGCGGCGGCCCTGTTTGCTCCTTAGCCCCGGGTCGGCTCCGGGGTTGGCTCCGGGGTGGCCTCGTGGTGGCGAACCCAGCGGCCGGGCCCCCGGTGGGAGGTAGGTAGGTTGTTGGTGTGGCCCGCTTCGCCCTCTGGGGACCGACAGCGTCACCTAAAAGGGAAGTGGCTGGAGGGCGGCTCTGGGCGAGGCCCGTGAGCAGGCCGGGAGCGTCGCGGAGGGTGCTGGAGGGTGGACGGAACCTTGCACGTCCTTGGCTCTGAAGGACACCAGGCCCATCGCAGCTCTCCCTCGTGCTGCGCCCTGGCGGTCCGAGCAGCCTGCCCTAAGGGTCCGTCTCCAAAGGGAGTTGTGTCATTCCTCATCAGGCCCGTTGAGTAATGCAGAAGGGCCTGACCGGTTACCACGTAATTCCGAAGCTTTTGAGAAAAACAGTGATGAGTAATCTTAACTGGCGTGTTTCTCTGGCTCTAAACTCGAGCCTCTGAATACTTAGGACGCCCTATGGAAAGATTTAAGCTTTTGTATTGGTTGATTTTCTTTCTCTTTCTTTCTTTTTTAAAAGGCTATCTACTGTTTTTTGTTTGTTTTGTTTTTGAGACAGCCTTGAGGAGTCTAGATTTGAACTCCTGAGCAAGAGCTCCTGCCTACATTTTCCAACAGCTGGGATTACAGGCCCAGCGAGATATATATTTTAATACCACAGATTTGGGATTTACATTAGAGTCTGAATAGTACCGAATTCTTAGCCCGTACAATTTGGATATTAAGTTTTGAAACTGAGTGGGTACCCTTCTTTGTTTTTTTGTGGAGGGGAGGGGGTGTTAGGGATTGAAGTCAGGGCTTTGTGCATACCAGGAAGTACTCATACCTTGAGTTGTATGTATCCTCAGCTCCCATTTTTTTCCTTTTGCTGTTTATTTTGGTAACTGTTAATGACCGTTTTTTTTTCCTTTTTGGACCCAGATTACCATGCACTTTATTTATTTATTTGTTTGTTTGTTTTGTTTTTTTGTTTTTCGAGACAGGGTTTCTCTGTGTAGCTTTGCGCCTTTCCTGGAACTCACTTGGTAGCCCAGGCTGGCCTCGAACTCACAGAGATGCGCCTGGCTCTGCCTCCCGAGTGCTGGGATTAAAGGCGTGTGCCACCACCGCCCAGCTACCATGCACTTTAATAAATTGCATTTAGAGAAACTTAGCTTTGTGGACAGTGACACCTGGAATTGAGTACCCTTTTTTTTTTTGTTGTTGTTGTTTGTTTTTTGAGACATGGTTTCTCTGTGTAGCCCTGACTGTCCTGGAACTCGCTCTGTAGACCAGGCTGGTCTTAAATTGATTTTAAACTGAATTTTCTTAAATATCTACCCATATATAAAATAGTTTGCTAAGTACTAAGACTGTGAAATGATGGTGGGACATTTTAGTTTATTAAGTAATTTCTCCTAATCTCACCCTGCAGTGATGGTCATTGTCCTCTTGAACAGGGATGGAGGAAATATCCCACGAAGCAGCAGGATCACCAAGGGTCCAGTTTCAGCCTTTGGAGAGCCAGTCTGAATGTCTTTCCCCAGACCTTCAGTTTCTGCAGGACACGGAGATGGAGCAGGGATTCCCTGGGGGTAAGGCAGAGACAACACTTATTTCCAGGAGAATGGTAGTATTAAGGAACTCTTGGGCCTGGTATGAGAGAGGCCTTGAGAGGAAGAACTGGACGGAGGGACAGATGGGATTCCTTCCTGGGTTGTGCCCCTCTGTTAAGGATGGCTAGTCTTCTGTCCTGCCCTAGCTGTTTGTCCTTTTGAAAATGTGGGCTTCATTCCTGTCACCACAGCCCGACCACTTTTTAAGACAGGCTGCTTTTGCCACATCTCACTAGCCTTACCTGCTTTTTGCTTCCTCATAGACTCAGAAGGAACCTTTCCCTCCCTCTGTGCCCTTCACTTTGTGTCTCCTTTCCTGATGACTTAGTGAGCTTTGCTACCTGCCATTCTGTTGCAACTGCAGTTTGTGAATAATCTAATTTTGGTCAAGAACGCAACCATTTTATCTCTTGGTTGAGCACAGTGTCTGTTTAAATGCACAAATGTTACAAACTAATTGTACATTCACATACGTGTATTAGATAGGTAGGTTTGGCAGTCCTCCCCCACCTCCCCGACAAAGTTTGTTGTGTAGCCCTGACCAGCCTAGTACTATCCAGCCCACGATTTGGATGAATTGTGTCTCAGCCTCCCAACTACTAGAATTGTAGGCATTCTTTACTGTACTTAGCTGCTGATTTCATTATGTAAGAACTATGTCTTAGATTTCTGTGACCACTGTGAGTGCCTGAAGTAACTTGTGTGTTAGCAGCACAGATGGAGTGCCATTAAGTGGAGGGTGCTGTGGGGGCATTGTTGGAGGAGGGTGTAAAGGATTATGAAGAAACATGACTATTCCTTGTTCTTGAAAGCCTCATACATAGTTGCAGAGAACAGTGCCCAACCACCACCACCACCACCACCACCACCACAAAAAAGCATAAAATGGAATTTATAGTAAATGGTATCTGGGAAAAGATCAGAAGTTTGCTAAAACCCTGACCCTGGATAAATCACTTCAAGTCCTTCAACTTTTTTGTTGTTTTGAGATAGGCGCTCTCTACATAGCCTTGCCTGTCCTGGAACTCACTATGTAGACCAGTCTGGCTTTGCACTCACAGAAATCCTGCTGCTTCTGCCTCCTGAGTCCTGGGATTAATGGCTTGTGCCACCACACCCGGTCCCCTTCAACTCTTTTTGAGACAGTCTTATGTAGTGCAAGTTGGTATTGAACTTCCTATGAACTTGATGACTTTGAACTTGTGATTCTTGTACATCCACTTTCCAGGTGCTGAGATTGCAGTTGTGTGCCACCATACCCAGTGCATGGTGCTGGGGATCGAACTCAGAGCATCATGCATGCCAAGCAGGCACTCCACCACCTGAGCTATGTCTTCAGCATTCTCTTTGCTGCTGCTTCTGTTTTTTTGAGACCACCTTTTTCACTCCTAGACCAGGCTGGCCAGGAAACACTATTTGTCTTTATGCTTTGCTTTGCTCATCTAACGACAGGTGTAATGCTTAGCCTTTCCTTGGGAGGAATGTTATGTCAAGGAAAAAGTGAGATTCCTAGTAAAATGCATATCACAGTCCTAAACATATGTAGGTAGGAACAGTTACCAAGGAGGAGTAGACATACCTGAAACCTGGTAAATGTTTGTTGGCTTTACTACAGTGGTGATGTGAAGGAGGATGCTACCCACACCTTGGGCAGGGGAAGTATCTTCTGAAAAGGGAGCCCTGTGGAAGGGCTGCTCTCACTCTTGGCTCCTTTCTCCTCCCTCAGCTCCACCTGTTCCCCAGGTGCCTGCTCTTCCCCATGAGGGAAGCCCAGGAGACCAGGCAGCTGCGCTCCTGACAGCCAGGTACCAGGTGAGCTGAGGGACCCTCTGCTTTTCCTCAGGGTTTCTTGTTGCTGATTGAGTGTGGCCTCTCTTTTATCCCATTTGTTAAACTTGCCTGGAGTCTCTTCAGTAGCAGTTTGGGAACAGATCCTCTTCAGAGACCTGGATTTGACACAGATATTCCTGTCTCCCCACCACCACCTTTGTCCATGGCACTGTGATACGGGCACTTAAGGGATTTATTTTCTAGGTTCTAGTCTGTTCTCCCTCCTCCACAACAGAAATAGCCACTAGATGCCCTTTGTGTCATGTTCATCATTCTCTGGCCTTGGTGCTATAGTAGCCCATTCCTGAAAGCAGCCAGAATTATTATTTCAGGAGTTTGTGACATTCGAGGATGTGGCTGTGCATCTTACTCGAGAGGAATGGGGATGCCTGGACCCTGTTCAGAGGGAGCTCTACAGAGAAGTGATGTTAGAGAATTATGGAAACGTGGTTTCACTGGGTAAGGACCCTCCTGTTGCTCAATTTACCCACTGGATGTCTTCCTTGTTTCTGAGTAGGTGTTTGAGGTGGTCAGTGGAGTATGCTCAGGTTTCAAGTCTCAGCCCTCTGTCTTTGAGGTCCTCTCCTCTCGGGGGTTAATTTAGGGTTCCTTTGGGTTATCAGGAGACCTTCTACTCTTCCCCAGGTCATGTCTCTTGCTTTTGTGGGACATCTGTTTCCTGTTAGCAAAGAGAAACTTGGTTGAGCTTTGGCTAAGTTCTCACCTTTTCATTTTCTTTCTTTCTTTCTTTTTTTTTTAAATGAGAGTCTTAAGTATCTTCCCAACCCCTTGCCAAACACTCTGTTCTGATCTTTTGTGCCCTGTATCTGAGGTTTTCCCAAGAAAGAAACACGTATTTAAAAGAAAGACTAAAATCTCTCTTGTTGAGTACTTTCTTGGTTTTTAAGATTTTCAAACTCATCTCCAGACAGGCAGGATCGAAAGACTTCATTTAAAGTCGTGACTCACTGTGGGTATTACACATTATAGTGCATTACCTAGATGGTAATCCTAAGCAACCATACCCCATGTAGCAGAAGCCTCAAGACATCCCATACTAGGTGGGCTAAACCCTTAAATCATGTTTCTTTGTTGTTTTGAGGATGCCTGGGATTAGGCAATCTGTAGTGCTATTGAGAAATACCTGTGTGTGGGGGTGGGGGCAGGGGAGGGACAGGATTGTTGGCAATCTCCTTGATGTGAGCTTTGTTCTTTTTTCCCTCCCTGTTTTTTTTTTTTTTTTTTTGCCTGTCTTTGATCTTGCATGCACTTTTGTGCATTTATGTCTATAGTTAAAACTTCCCCCACCTATTTTTTTCTTTTTGGTGGCACCTAGGGCATTTTTTTTTCTTTTTTTTTAACCTTCTTGATTTCATGTTGGATTTAAGAAATTTTCTTACCTGTGGGGAGGCAGTTTACTTCTTGGGAAGGTTTTTCTAGTGTGTTTTCCATTCCTGGCTCTTTGATCTTTATAGGCATACTTCTCCGCCTTCCCACCACCCGGATTCATTGTGTGAATTCCTGCCCAGCCCTGAGTCATACCCAGGCAAGTGCTTTCTCTGGAGAAACACTTGCAGTCCTTACGGCAGGAATCACCAAGAGATGGCCCAGGTATCGGCTTTCCATCGGTAGTGCTCGTCCCTGCACGGAAACTCCTTTTCCAAGATTGTAAGATAATTAAATTTGGTTGATGGAATAGATGTTCCTTGGGATGCCACCATTATGTAAAGTTGCCGATCCCCAAATGACCTTTGGTGAATCTCTAACATGGAAGCCTTCCATAAAACCACATGCATTTGGAACTCAGTTCATTCATAAACCACACTTGGTGGTCAACTACTTGTGTGAGAAGTCATAAAGCTAACCCTATCTCTTCAGTTATCATTGTTTCCTGTTGTTTTAGAGCAGAGAGCACATGCTGTATGTTCTTTCTAGTGAGTATAGCCTGTCCACAGTGTCCCATCCACCCATCCCCCACCACTTTGCTCATGTTTGGTATCATTTTATCCTTCCTTTAAAGTTCTGTCTTCTTGCCTCTGATTCTTTGTGGTACCATACCAATTGATGTAATTATATTAACTTTTCTAATTAAGTGTTCTTAACTGTGTCCTTGATGGAGGGGAAATGGGGGGCACAAAAATTAAATAGTATAGGGCATCAAAATGGATGTATATTTAAAAGCTTTGTAAATTGTAAAATGATCTCTATATAATTGTAAACTAATGTTAATTTTACCTAATACAGAATTTCCAACAGTTAACTTGTGTACTTTTTGTAGTAGTTTAACACAAGCTTAAAAGTATGATATACTACTGGGTGGAACTTGATCTCATTTTATCTTGTCATTTCTTCACACACAAAGGACACACATACCTGCATACCTACAGACTACAAGAAACCCTCTTGTCCTATCCAGCTTGCTTTTGTGATCAAGCTGGCTTTTTTTTTTTTTTTTTTTTTTTGAGACAGGGTCTCTGTGTAACAGTCCTCACTGTCCTGACATTCACTCTATAGAACAGGCTGCCTTTGAGCTTACAGAGATCCGCCTGTTTTTGTCTCCAGAGTGCTGGGATTAAAAGCATGTACCACCACTGCCTGTCCAAGCAAGCATGTTCTTAGCAACCATTTTTAACATCCTTGGGAATTAACTTTATTTTTGTGGGTCACCATACTCCATTTGAAGTGTAAGGTTATATATATTTACTAATTTTCCTTAGTGTTTAGGGTTATAACATAAGAACTTTATGATTCAATCCATGACTTAATCTCCCTTTCCATTCATGTTTTACCCATAGCTGTATTTTTGTCACAGATACCAGAAGGTTAATCTCTTTGTTAAGTGTTTGCACTAGACAGCAGTAAATAAATAAATGGCTGAGTTTAAAATGATTGGCCCTCATGTCGCATTTTTGCACTATGAATATTATTTTGCCATGCCAGGGATGTAAACTCAAGCCATATGTGTGGAGGCAACTGCTCTAATGTAGCTCAGCAGTATTTTTTTGATTTGACATGAAAGATCTCAGTTAAGTGTGTAAAGATGGTTGACTACTTAAACCCTCAACTGGGATTCAGAAACAGTGCATGCTGTTCATGTATCTGTTCTGATCTTATTAACGCTCACCTGGTCTCCCAAGGTTCATATTTTCCAGGCTAAATGCCCTTTAAAAAATTTTTTTTTAGATTAATTCATTTTATTTTATGTGTGTTTTGCTTGTATGCATGTATACTACATTCATGCTTGTGCCTGTGAAGGTCAGAAGAGGGTATTGAATCCTCTGGAATTGGAGTTATACACAGTTGTGAACCACCATGAGTACTGGGAATTAAACCTGGGTCCTCTCCAAGAGCAATAAGTTCTCTTAACATCTGAGCCATCTCTCCAGTCTCCAAGTGCCCTCCCCCCTTTTTAAAATAAAAGTGGGTGCCATTATTATGTTGACATTTGGGTACAAAGTTGGCACTCTATAAACTGTTTTTAAGTATGTTATTCAAAAGAAGTGCAGGCACTTGGGAAGCAGAGGCAGGAGTTTGAGGCCAGCCTGGTCTACAGAGAGAAAGTTCCAGGATGGTCAGGGCTACACAGAGAAACCCTGTCTCGAAAAACAAAACAAACAAAGATGGGCAGGGTACAAGATTCATGGTTCAGGCTATCCCAGAAAGGTTATTAGTGCTGATAATGCCCATATTTTTTTTTCTTCTTTTTTAATTTTATAATACTATTCAGTTCTACATAACAGCCACAGATTCCCTTGTTCTCCCCCTTCCTGCCCCCCTCCCCTTCCCCCAGGCTACCCCCCATTCTCACCCTCCAGAGCAGGGTCTCCCCCGAGGACTGAGATCGACCTGATAGACTCAGTCCAGGCAGGTCCAGTCCCCTCCTCCCAAATTGAGCCAAGCGTCCCTGCATAAGTCCCAGGTTTCAAACAACTAACTCATGCAACGAGCCCAGGACCTGGTACCACTGCCTAGATGCCTCCCAAACAGATCAAGCCAATCAACTGTCTCACCTATTCAGAGGGCCTGATCCAGTTGGGGGCCCCTCTGCCTTTGGTTCATAGTTCATGTGTTTCCATTCGTTTGGCTATTTGTTCCTGTGCTTTATCCAACCTTGGTTTCAACAATTCTCGCTCATATAAACCCTCCTCTTTCTCGCTAATTAGACTCCCGGTGCTCCACCCGGGGCCTAGCTGTGGATCTCTGCATCCAGATTCCTCAGTCCTTGGATGGGGTTTCTGGCACAACTATTAGGGTGTTTGGCCACCCCATCACCAGAGTAGGTTAGTTCCGGCTGTCTCTCGGCCATCGCCAGCAGTCTATTGTGGGGGTATCTTTGTGGATTTCTGGAAAAATATGGAATGCTTCTCGAATTTGCATGTCATACTTGCGCAGGGGCCATGCTAATCTTCTCTGTATCGTTCCAATTTTAGTATATGTGCTGCTGAAGCGAGCACGATAATGCCCATATTTTTATTTTATGTTCGTTGGTGTTTTGCTTACATGTATGTCTGTGAAAGTGTCAGATCCCCTGGAACTGGAGTTACAGACAGTTGTGAATGGGTGCTGGGAATTGAACCCAACCTGGGTCCTCTGGAAGAGCAGCCAGTACTTCTAGCTGCTGAGCCAGGGAGAGGCAGCTTTCTGAGTCCCTCTCCTATTCATAGTGGAATGTTGATGGGCCTGGTCCTTTTTTTTTTCTTTCTGAAACAGGGTTTCTTTGTGTAGTCCTGGCTGTCCTGGAACTTAACTCTGTAGACCAGGCTGGCCTTGAACTCATAGATCCGCCTCCCTCTGCTAAGATTAAAGGTGTGTACCACCACTGCCTGGCAATGGGCCCAGTCTTATGTAGGTAACCAACCACTGCTGGCCTTTGTTTCACAGCACTCTTTCCCCCTACTTGCACCCCTTCTATGATGTTTCTTGAGTCATGGAAGGGGTGATACAGATGTTCTCTTTAGGGCTGAGCACTCAATGATCACTTGTTCTCAACTCTGACTAGTTAGACTCTGCATCAACAGTTGCCTACTGCATATGGAAGCTTCTTTGACCACAGCTGAAAGCAGTACTAATTTGTCAGTATAAGCACATTTAGGAGACAGTTTGACACCATGTCCAATTAGCAAAACAGAAGTAGGGCCTATAATTTCTCCAGCTGTGAGTTTTGGCCAGGTTTCCAGTACCAGGTATATATTTTGTTCTTTAGAACAGGCCTCAAATTCAATGAGGAAGTGCTAGGTTATCCCTATAACAGATGTGATGTTATTGTGTGTCTATCGAGGAGGTATGGTAGGTTGAAGGGTTCACAGTTAGATTAGACCATTGGTGTTGGCTCCCCAGTATCTTGCATAGCACCTTCTGGCACTGAAAACTGGCCAGCAAAGATGAAGTTGTCAACTTGATTTCTTTATGTCCTGAAGCCAGTGTGTGGTCTTTTCAGCAGTAGAGCCATATTTAGTTCTGGGAGGCAACCAAGCCAAGGGCAGTAGCAATATTCTCTATGGTTTTGGGGGACCTCTGAAGTCTCTCCAACCAATAACTCATAGGGAGACAGATATTGCACACCTGTCATTGGGACTTGTGGTTCAGGGGAGCAATATCTTCTACCCATGCAGCATACCTCCCTTAACCTGGCTTGCTGGGAACTTGCTGTGTACACCAGTCTGGTTTCAAACTCACAGAGATCCTTACTTTGCCTCCCCAGTGGTGGAATTAAAGCCCCACCCCCACCCCATTTTTAATATTATTAGCTTACAAGTCATAGGTTTCCATATGGCTTTTATATACATCATCATCTTTCCCATCTTATGTTAACCCACCCCACTCCTCCTCCACTCACATTTAAGCCTTTTTACCTCCAGTATTTTCTGTGTTTTCTACTATTTTATTTCCTTTAACTGCCCCTCCCCCCTTTTTAGCTTCCTTGTATAGACACTCCCAATTTAAACACAGAAATCTGAAGACTGCAAGCTTCTGGACCTGGGTGACCTCATTCAATGTAACATTTCCAGCTTCATTTTTCTACAAATTTTATTTTTGTTTTTAAAGGCTTACTTTGTGTGTGCATGCACACAAAGTAGGTGTGAGTGCAGGTGCCCTTAGAGTCTGCAAGAGGTCATCCAGTTCTCTGGAGCTGGGTTTACAGGCTGTTAAAACAGCCTGGCATAGGTGTTGAGAATCAAACTCAGGTCCTCTGTAAATGTAGTACACTCTCTAAGCCATCTCTCACCTCCTTCATTTTTCTTCATAGCTGAATAAAATTGCTTTTTTTTTTTTTTGGTTTTTCGAGACAGGGTTTCTCTGTGGAGCTCTGTGCCTTTCCTGGAACTCACTTGGTAGCCCAGGCTGGCCTCGAACTCACAGAGATCCGCCTGCCTCTGCCTCCCGAGTGCTGGGATTAAAGGCATGCGCCACCACTGCCTGGCCTCGTTTTTTCTTTAAAAGTCAAGATATTTGGCCGGGCGGTTGTGGCGCATGCCTTTAATCCCAGCACTCGGGAGGCAGAGGCAGGCGGATCTTTGTGAGTTCGAGGCCAGCCTGGGCTACCAAGTGAGTTCCAGGAAAGGCGCAAAGCTACACAGAGAAACCCTGTCTCGAAAAAAACCAAAAAAAAAAAAAAAAAGTCAAGATATTTGAACAGTTTCAAGGAACGTTATGGTAATTCAGTACTTATTTATCATATGCAAATAATCAAATCAGGGCAAATAAGCATTTCCATTCCTTTAGTAATTTTTGTTTTGAGACAATGTTTTTTTTTTTTTTAAATTAAGAATCATCTGTCGTATTTATTTAGAATGATGATTTAAATCAAATACATTTGGGCACAGTAGATATTTGACATGAAGGGCAGTTGTATCAGAATGGTCATCAGAAAAATAGTAACATTTTACACATAATAATTAGAAAATATTTTTCTGTCTGATCACTTAGGTTAGAAATCCTGAGAATGTTACTCTCTGAACAATTAACTTCTACTTCATAACTGCTTGGAAAGAAGCAGGCGATGGTGGCTCACACCTTTAAAGGCTCACACCTTTAATCCCAGCACTCAGGAGGCAGAGGCTGGCGGATCTCTGTGAGTTTGAGGCTAGCCTGGTCCACAAAGAGAGCTCCAGGACAGCCATCATCTCTTGATATACCCTCTGATGTTCAACTAGATATGAGGTGTGGCAGAAGTCACTGCCACACACGGTACATTTACAGGCCATGTCCTTGTCAGTTCTCTGATGCTGAGTAAGGTGCATGAAGACTCTTTTACAGCTGCCACTCTCTCTCTGTCTTTGGAGACAATGTCTCTTTATGCAGCCCTGGCTGTCCTGGAACTTACATTATATGTATGTGTCTGAGTGTGGGTATGTGCATGAGTGCAGGTACCCAAGGAGGCCAGAAGAGGGTTTCAGCTTCCCTGGAGCTCAAGTTATAGCCAGTGTGAGCTGCCATGTGGATGCTGGAAACTAAACTTGTCCTTGCAAGAGTAGTGAAGTTCCTTTAACCGCTGTGCCATCTGTCTATCCCTTGAAGTAATATGTTGGGGATTTTAAAATCTTATTAATTAGAATTATATTGTAAATTGTTTGAGTTGTTACCCTATTGTGCTGAAGATAATCAGAAATAATTCCTGTTTTGGTGTTCTTCATTGAACTTGTCTGTCTTACTGGTTTTCGCTATATTTATTTATTACTGATTTGCTACTATACTTATTAACTGTGTAGCAGGTGTTTGGATTACAGTTTGAGGATGCAATGTGGTACTTGTAGACCAGGTCTAACACCAACATTGTGTGCTGGGCCACAGGAATACTAATGATAACTTCTGTGAAGACAGATATACACCCATGCATAAATTCCCTAAATTATATTTAAATGTAAGTTGCTGCTTCCAAGTTACAAACTCTCCCCTTAGCATACCCTTTACCAGAGCACAGTTCTGAATTCCTTAGAGGACATTGTCCTCTTCATTCTCTAGGTCTTCCTGACAAATGTCTTCTCAGAACTTATCTTCTGTGTTAACTGTAACTAGAAAGGAAAGGGCAGTGTAGCATCTGGGGATAAGTTGCCATATTCTATTTCCTTCTCTGTGAGCAGGATTTCCAATTTCCAAGCCTGATGGGATCTCCCAGCGGGAACAGGATCTACAGGTCTTTGATCTGGAAACTAAGAATAAAGAAGTCATAAGAGATGACTGTTCAGGTGAGTAAGGCAGAACCTGTCAGATGAATCAGTGGAGATGTAAAGTACAAGTGTTTAGCCAAGTTCTGGCTGAGCTCATACTCAACTTTGTTACCTCTACATTTTAATTCCTTTCATACTAGGGTGTTAGGTCCCAGTTTAAGTTACAGGACATTTTTAACCCATTTTTATATTTGTTCATTTGAAATGTCTTACTGCCTGTTATTTTACTTTGCTAAAATAGCCTGTTTGTATCATCCTTTGATCCATTTCTGTCCCACCTTGTACCTGTTGTTCTTGGCCCTTACATCTGCTGTTGAAATTTTGTGCTTGGTTTTTGAAGTAAATAAAATTTGCTTATCTTTGAGGATACTACATTATTTAGTTTCCTCCTATTTTTATTTATTTATTACAGGGTACAGATTACATTTGTATTTTCTATTTATATATTGTATTAGATGGAGAGACCAGAGAAGAAAACAAGCTGTTGATCCCTAAGCGGAAAATTTCAGAAGAAGTACATTCATACAAAGTGAGAGTAGGAAAATTCAAACAGAATATTGCCCAAGTTCCTGAGACCAGAGAAGTGTATAAGTCTGAGGACAGATTAGAAAGGCTCCAGGAGATTCTAAGAAAATTTCTCTTTCTGGAGAGAGAGTTTAGACAAATAACAATCAGCAAGAAAAACTTCACCAGTGAGAAGAACAGTGAACCGGAAAAAAGCTTCAGTCTAGACTCTACACTTGATGCAGATCAGAGAGTTCTTCGAATACAGACCATTGATGACAGTAAGTATGACATGAACTTCAACCAGAACCCCACTGTTGGTGAACAAGAACCCATAAATCTAACACAGAATTTTCAGAGTAGTGACTATAAAGAAAGCTTAATGGATCTGTCCCATCTTAATAAGTGGGAGAACATGCCTACCACTGATAGATCCTATAAATGTGATACATGTGGGAAAACCTTCCATCAGGCCTCTGCTCTTACTAGACATCAGAGAATTCACACAAGAGAAAAACCCTACAAATGTAAGGAATGTGAGAAATCTTTCAGTCAGAGCTCAAGTCTTAGTCGACATAAGAGAATACACACTAGAGAGAAATCCTACAGATGTGAAGTGTCCGATAAATCCTGTGATGCACCTGAGAAGTCATGTAGCCAGAGCTCAGATGTGCTTCAGCATAAGAAGGTTCATGCCAAAGGCAAGTCTTACAAGTGTGGCAGCTGTGAAAGAGTCTTCAGCCGAAGCGTGCACCTTACTCAGCATCAGAGAACTCACAAGGACATGGCCTGTAAATGTACCGTGTGTGGCAGTGACTTCTGCCACACCTCATATCTAGTTGAACATCAGAGGGTACATCATCAAGAGAAGTCCTACGAGTATGATGAATGTGGGCTGGCCTATGTGAAACAGCAAGGAATCCGTTTCCGAGAAAAGCCCTACACGTGTACTGAATGTGGGAAAGACTTCAGATTGAATTCTCATCTTATTCAGCATCAAAGAATTCACACCGGAGAGAAAATGCATGAATGTAATGAGTGTGGGAAAGCTTTCAGCCAAACCTCTTGCCTTATTCAGCACCACAAAATGCACAGGAAAGAGAAATCATATGACTACAACGATTATGAGGAAAGTTTTAGTCACAACTCTGATCTTACTCTGCAACAAGAAGTTCCCATTAGAGAGAGAGTCTTTGACTGTGATGCATGGGAAGAGAGCTTCAATCAGAGAGCGCACCTCATCCCACACGAAAGGGTCCATACCAAAGAGAAACCTTATGAATGCAATGAACTTGAGGAGACATTTAGTCAAGTTCAGGCCTCATTCAGTATGTGAGAATTGACCGCAGAAGTCAGATATGTACTAACTGTGTTAACGTCATCAGCTCGGCCCTTGGACAGCCTCAGAAAAATCATACCAGAGAGAAACCCGCTGAATGTGATGAGTATTAGGAAGTATTTTGGTGTTAAATTCTTCATTGGCTCCTGTAAATCAGTGCTAGAGTACACAGAACGTGGTACATTCTTCAGCTTATTTTCATACCTTAGTCACAGTTGGAAAAATTGTACTGGAGTAAAATTCCACTGTCAAATGTGAAAAAGCCATCTGTCAACTACGTTGTTGGTTCAGTGTCACGTTTGTGCCATGCAGAAAGCCTGTGAAGATGGGGTGTATGTGAGGAAACTCAGTCATACCCCAGTGGTTGCTCACATCAAAGAATCTATGTCCAAGAGGTCATTCGGGTGTGGTAAACGTGGCAAATCTGTGAGCAGGGGTCCATTTGTCATCAGAATGTACCAGGTGAGAATCTGGATATGACAAAATGGTAAGATCAGAACATCTGCACCAGATGAGACTGATAGAATGCAAACAGCGAAACTTACCACTCTGTTTCAGGCCTTATCCAGTATCAAAGTATTGGAGAGAAAATGGTTACTTCTGTGTGTAATTATTCCTATTTAGTCCCAGTCTTTTCAGTGTAGAATAACTGAATCCAGAAGGCAGTTGGTGAATGCATTTTCTCACAGCATCCTTAAAAAAATATTCTAAGAAGGTACGAGTATTTTATTTATAGAACACATTTAAGTGAGTTTATTTTAGTTTGGCCTATACACATTAAAACATTTTTTCTTGGAAATTGATTCGTATTCACAGTTTGCCTAGGATGCTGTCTTTGTACCAGTGTTGACAGAGCTTCTGACAGTAGCTCCGTGAGCTTTCTCTGTTATTGTCCTGAATGTCAAGCAGTGGAGACTCGGGCCTATTCTTTTCTGAGGACCCCACATGCTGTTGTTTCCATAGCCACACCCTTGGCTTCCTGTTGATTTCTACATTCTCATAGGCGTCTTTAAATGATGTCCTGGTTGTAAGCTTTTCACTAGCTGACACTGCTCTTCTGTGGGATCTTCTTTCCTGTGGTGAAGTTTCCTTTCAAGAGTTGTATTTCCACATCAGCCATCCACGTTTGGAGGATTCCGTCTTCCCGAGTTTGTGACAGGCACCCAAACACTTGCAAGTAATGCCTGAGTTTTCATCTGCCTTGTTTGCATCCACAGCCCTCTAAAAGAGATGACAAGGACATCAGGGAGCCAGTAAGACTCCTGGTGGTCTAGCTACATTCATTCAGTGCCTACTTTGCATGTATGTGTACGTTTAGAAATCTTTTATATGCCTGTATTGAAGGCCAACAAAATGCTCAGGTCTGCTTTTGATAGGGAAACAAAGAACACACAAATCAGAGAACTTTGTAAGAAAATACAGCCTTCCGATAAGGATGTTGCTGTTCTTAGTGCTGTATCTAGACAGTATTTCGAGAGAGTGGCAGGTCTGTTCCTGGTAAACTTGTAACCACTAGGCTTGCTTCTTTATCTGTCTCCCTCCACTCCCTTCATCAACCCAGGGTAGTATTTTGAAGCATAGGGCTTTGTGCATAATCGTTTGTGCATTGCCATACTTTGTGTTGAGATGCAGTCTTACTTTGTTGCCCAGGCTGGCCTTGATTTCCTGGGTTCACGAAATCTTCCTGCCTCCCAAGTAGCTGGGATTATAGGCATGCGCTCCTGTGCCTGGATTTTATTTTTGTATTTTAATAGAATCTATAGGCCATATAAAAGATCATGGCTGTTTTGATTTATAGAAATGATCACAGGTGTTGAGTTCAGGGTCCCTGCCCTATACTACATAGAGTTCATGATTCTTTACATGGTGTCAAAGCATTTTTTTCATCTTAAAATTCATAACATTTTATGAATAAGAAAAGTATTATTTAAAATTCTAGTTGTCAATCAAGCAGTTGAGGCTTCCATAGTTCAGATGTTGTAATGTTCACTAGGATCCTCAACCAATATCTAAATTGCTCACTCTGTAAACCTTGTGGCTAACCTCTAGGATAGTCCTACCACTGTATTTTACTTCTTTGCCATCAGCAAGCGTAGTGTTGATGTCATCAAGGCAAGAAAATCGACATATATCAAATTGATTTAAATGTAAAAGCAAATGAAAAATGCATGTTTTTTTTTTTTTTTTTTGTCCCTATCAAACTTGTATACTCTTACTTATAGAGACCAATAGTCACCTGTGGTGACTGAGGCAGAGGATTGATTCATCCCTAAGTAGCAGAATCTGTAAAAATCACATGTATGCATTTGGGTTAGGAACGTGCTTTTGTACTTCTACCTGAATAAAGGTGTGTTCAACGCTCTTAGACTCTTATTTTGAACCGAGCCTAGTGGCTCCTGCCGGAAGCAGTGGGCAACTTGGAATTCCTCACCTTCCTGCCTGCAGACTCCTCTGTGAGACTCACTCATAAGAAGTGAGTCCATAGAGACCAGCAGAGACATCAGATCTCTGAAACTGGAATTATAGATAATTTTGGGCCACCACATGGGTGGTGAGAATCAAAATCCTCTCTGCAAGAGCAGCCAATGTTCTTAACCACAGAACCAGCTCTCTAGCACCTGGAGTGAGTATTGATCCAGTTGGGATGCTTCAGGACATAAAATACAAGCAAGCAATTTGTGATTACTAAGAATGTTTTGGTAGATAAAGCAAATTTTAAAAGAATGCCAAAATAGTTCTTGAAGTAACTTGTCTGTTCAAGTAGACATTTAGTTGGTATAATGACAGTATAAGTTTCTATTAAGTCTTTGGTCTTAGGGGAGGAAGAGAAGAAATCTTAGCTGGACACTTGACTCATTTGTGTTCATTTACTGCATGCACACTCATATACACATTCAAGCTTGGTTTTCACCACAGTTCTGCAAGAGAGCTGGGCTGTTACAGATTCACTGAAGTACAAAGAGATTGAAGATCTTAGGGTCTCACCGCAAGTTAATATTTCAGGGTGTGATATGGCTGACTCTCAGGCCACAGGGTTTTCTTGGAAGTTCTGCCTATGGTATCCCTAGTGATGCAATATTGTCAGCTCCAGCTGATACAAAGGCTTCCAAATAAAGTAGTTGGTAGACTTAAGATAATCTTGGCACAATGGAATACCAGTCACTTCCCCCGCCCCCCCCCCAAACACACAATTCCCTTTCTCCTGCCCAAATGTCCCTGCCCCATTAGCATTTTCTCTTGTTCATTTCTCAGCTTTTCAAATTTGTTCTTAGCTTTTTTTTTCTGTTGGCCAAAACTAGCTGATGGACATAGAACTCTTAACCTGGAGCAAAATAGGTAAGCAAGCTTGATTCCTGTGCACATGAAGGAAAGACTTGTAGGGAGCCATGGAAGAGTGTTGAATGAAAAGGGTAGAATTTCCAAAGCTTATAAATGAATGTCTTGGTTAGTGTTCTGTCACTGAAGAGACACCATGACCAAGGCAACTAATTTAGAAAAGGAAGCATTTAATTAGAGGCTTGCTTACGGTTTTCAGAGGGTGATTCTATGATCTTCATGGTGGGGAATGTGGCTGCAGGTGGGCCAGACCTGGTGTTAGAGCAGTAGCTGAGACCTTTTATCCTGATCTACAGGCTGGAGGCAGTTGAATTGAGCTATTGAAACCTCAAAGCCTGCCCTCAATGAGTCATCTCCAAAACTCTCACCTCCTAATCCTTCCTAAATAATCTACCAATTGGCAACCAAACGTTCAAATATATAAGCTCTATGGCGCTATTCTCATTCAAAACACCACAATGAGAATGCGTTTTGTTTTGTTTTGTTTTGTTTTTAAGACAGACTCTGGGAAGCTGGAGAGAGTGGTTAGAGCACTTGAGTGTTATAGATGTCCTGAGTTCAATTCTCAGCAACCATGTGGTGGTGGTTTACTACTATCTGTAATGGTATCAGATTCTCTCTTTTGATGTGAAGATGGAGAACTCATAAAATACATGAGTAAATAAGTCTTAAAAACAAAAAACAAAAAACCTCAAAGTCTCACTATACTGTCCCTGCTGGCATACCCACCTTCCTGTCTGCCCCGTGTTGGGATTGAAGGCAGAAATCTTTGTGTATGTGCTGTATTTTGCTTGTGTGATGTCTGTGCATCGTTTGATGCAATGCTTGTGGGAGCCAGAAGAGGGTGTTGAAGCCCTTTGAACTGTAGTTGAGTCAATTGTGAGCTGTCATGTGGGTGTTGGGAATTGAACTTCCTCTGGGAAGGCAGCAAATGCTCTTATGTGCTAAGCCATCTCTCCAGCCCTTGTTACCAACTTTTAAAGTTTATTTTAAAATATATTGTTTATTCCTTGAGAATTTCATACATGTATACAATGTTTTGATAACAGGACCATTTTGTAAGACAGCAGTAACAGATTCGTGGGCCTATGACTGTTGTACTCATTTCATGAAACCGCCAGAGACCACCAAGGAGCAGGTTTCTGATGCAAGCACATAAGGGTTCAACCTGGGCCACTGCAGGTTGGCCAGAGAGTTGGCAGAGTTTTTATAGGGAAAAACCACAAACCGGGAATTACATGCTTGGGATTGGGTAGAAGGGATATGGGGCAAGGTGATTTTTTGAAACTATTGGTCTAGACTTTGGGTGTGAAACTACACTTTGAAACCATTGGATTAGACTTTTTGGTGGGGAATCACAATTTGCTGAGCAGGATTATCTGGGCTGCTCAACAGGATTATCTAGACATTGTCAAGGGCCATAAATTGCAGATAGGATGTCTGTAAGAGTATCTGGATCTTGTTAAACTTTACTTCCCTGTATCTTTTCAAGTTGCTATGGCACATTCCTGAGGTCTTTCCTGGAACTGAGTACAGCAGGTGGTCTGAGATAGTGGCCCTTTCCCTAAAATGGAGCCTGTAAAGTCAAGTCTAGGCCTTCACATGACCTCCCCTGCTGTGACCAGATTTCAGTAGTAGGCATGAATTCATGTGAAGTCGCCTCAAATCCAACCTGAAAGTGGCAAGAGTGTGGCATTTGAAGGTGCTGAGTAAGGGAATTCTATAGAGGGGGAAAAAAATCCTAGGAAGTAGATGTGAACAACTGAATGCACCGAGTCTCCATACGGCATCGGATCCAGGCTTCTTTAGGCAAATGCTCTGCCCTTGTTACATTTCCAACCCCACCTAGGTTTATGGAAGTTAAAAGGATGCCCTAGATAATCACTTCAGCAAAGTGTAGTGACATTCCCACATCTAAAAGTATGGCTCCTTCCATCCATCTTATCTAGTTGCCTGGTGTATATGATCAGTGCTAACCAATGTGGGCAGTTAACCTAATCAAGTGAATTAGTCCATGAAATAAAGAGAACTGAAGGTTATTAATGCAGTGCTTTGAAAGTAGACGTACATGGGCTTAGCTCAACTCTATTAAATAAGTGTCACTTTTGAGATTTTATATAACTTGCCTATGATATAGAAGCATAGTGAAAGATAAATATAAAGGGTACTAGCCACAGAAAGCTCAAAAAGTTCATGGGACCGGTAAGATGGGTCAGCTGGTAAGGATGCTTGCCGCCGAGTCCGATGACCTCAGTTCCATTTCTAGACTCCACATTCTTGCTATGCACAGACACACCCAAGTACAATCTTTAAAAATAAAGTATTAAAAATGGGGCTTGGGAGATGGTTCAGTGTATTACAAGCACTTGTTCCTCTTTCACAGGACCCAGGTTCAGTTCCCAGCACTCATGTGGTGCTTCATAACTATAACTCTAGTTCCTGAGGATCTGACACTTTCTGAGTTCCATGGGCACTGCAAACGTGTGATGCACAGATGTACATGCAGGCAAAATACCATACACATAAAACAATCTTTTATTAAATCTTTTCTGTTGTTTTTGTTTTTACTAGACAGATTCTGACTATATAGCTCTGGCTGTCCTGGAACTCTGTAGACTGGGCTGGCCTTGAACTCACAGAGATCCACCTAGCTCTACCTCCTGAGTGCTTAGATTAAAGGTAGGTATTAGGTATACCACATATGTGTGTCCTAGCAACTGTGTCAGGTGGCTCACAACTTCAGGCTAACTCCAGCTCTGGGGGATTTGACAGTCTGGGTACCTGCATGCATGTAAGCACACACACACACACACACACACACACACACACACACACACACACACACACACACACACACGAATATATTTTAAAACCTCCATAAATTGGGCCAGCAGGATGGTTCAGTGTAAAGATGCTTGCTGCAAAAGCCTGATGGCCTAATTTCTAACCCCAGAACCCACAGAAAGGTGTAAGGAAAGAACCACCCTCACCAAGGTGTCCTCTGGCCTCAGCATGTCTGTTGTGGGATATTTGCTCTCCACACGCATAAGTAAAATATAAAATTAAATTACCCCAAAGTTAATATAAACACAGGTATGAAGACCACAGAAGTTAAAAAAAAGAATGAATGAACAAAGATTTAGCTGTGAAAACTTGAATTGTCTAGGGGATGGAGATCCTGAATTTGGAGACCTGATTAAAGAATTGTAGGAACTGTTTCCTGTTGGAGTCACCAAACTGGCATCTGTCTCAACGTTTGTGTCCTCCGTTGAGAATAAGAGCCAATGATTAATCTGAGACTACGATAGCTTTTAAAATGAACAAAACAAAAACAAAAATAACGAGCACCGGAATTTGATTTGCTGGTGTTTCCCTTCACTCTTCACTTGGAAAGGAGGAGTCCTTTGTATTTCACCCTCGTTTGTAAACTGGCAACGAGGTGTAAAGTCTGAGCTGCCTCTTCTGCTCGCGTTACAAATCCACAGTCTCCCACTGCCCTTCATTAGTCTAGTTAGATGCCTGGGCTCTGGTTTGAGGTGCAGGCTGCAACCCCTGCCTTTGTGTGCTGCTTTGTGCCTGGCATGCAGAAGAGTAAAGGGGGTACGTGGGGATTAGTGACCGGTCAGCCTAAGTGTCCCACAAATGGCAGCCGCTGTTTCTGCATAAAATATCAATATGGACAATTCACCTTTCCCCTCCCCTGCTTCATCACTAACAAGTAGGATTTCTGGTTTGCTCTAGGGCCTTTTTTCCTATTTCACTCAATGGAACTCCGGCAGGCCTTGGGAGGGGCTGGGTGAAGAATTAGATGGAGTTCAGGCCGCAGGGTCTATGGGCCTGAAGAATTGAGAGGAACTGAGGCACTTGGGGCCATGAAGATGAGGAAGATGACTGCAAACCAGACTCCAGGCCCAGTGAAGATGGTTGGGTGTAGAAGTCCATGGGTGATGACCACGAACGTCCAAAACATCCCATTCTGGACCCAGCACCTTGACAACCCTCCATCGAGTTAGACACCCCCACCCCAGCTGCCTAGATGGAACCTGCGAGTGCAAGCAGATTTCTGTCACATGCTCAGTGGCCCAGGTCCTGACAGTGAGGGAGGCTGAGCATTGTCTGCCAGGAGCTGGGTAAGATGAGACAGTGAGTGCTGGGTCTGAGCAGTGCTTGCCCTGAGGGAGGACTCCTGGAGGCAGGGGGTGGGGCCTCCACCACCCTGTCCTGTCTCTTGGTTGCTGGTGTCTGGTCCTGTTTGGTTGTATCCCACTGGGAGTAAGCAAAGATGTTATTGTTGTTTCTTTTTTGACAAAGAGCTTTCGACAGCCCCTTGGGGAGTGGGTTGGGAGCCCTGTTACCTTTACACACTTTTTTGAAGTGACTGCATGCCGTGTGTGTGTGTGTGTGTGTGTGTGTGTGTGTGTGTGTGTGTGTGTGTGTGTGTGTGTGTGTATTTAATTTGAGACGGCCTCACTGTGCAACCAACACTGGCCTGGAATTTGCTATGTAACTCAAGCCAGCCAGAAACTTGTGAAACTCCTACCTCTGCTCCTGAATCCTGGGTTTCTTAAATATGCCCTGCCATACCCAATTCTTGAGCTTTGTTCTGAAGAGTTTTTAGAGGAGATCTAGGCTTTGGATCAGTATCTTCGAAGCTGGGTCCAGCCCATGGAGAGCCTCGTGAATGATGTCATCCCAGTCTATGTGTCCACCCTCAGAGTGGGAGCCTCACCAGACCGAAGATGAGAAGCTGACCAGACGGGTTTATCTTTGTTTATAGTTATCTGCTCTTCCATCCAGGGGAGATTTCACCCACACTCCCAAGCTCCACAGTTCAGATTATAGCAGACCTTTATCACAGACCGTCAGTAAACTGCTGTACCTCTGGTGTTTGTGAGAGCAAATCTTGGTACAGCTTATGGGTTTAACCACTATTCCCTTGTAGAAACATCTTCACAAACACACCCAGAAGTGACAGTGTACTGACTATCTGGGCACCCCCTAGTCCAGTGAGGATAACACATGAAATTAGCAGTCACATTTTCTGTGTGGAAGGAGTCTGGTGGAAGACCCACCTTAGCTCCCTCCCCCATCTCTTTCCCTCAACCCGCCCCTTCAAAGCCCGCCAAACACAGCTCCTCCCCAGAGAGGCTCAGGAGGACTCCCACAGGCGATATATAAGCGGCATCCCTGAAAACAGACTTGTGGTTCTTCTAGTCTCATCCCCTTCTCCTCTGTGGAGCTGGGGACTAGCCCAGGAGTGCTTTACCCTTTAAACCTGGACTTTTCCTGATTCGCTCTGATTCGGTTTGTTGCAATGGTGGAGAGGCCTTCAGGAGGCCTAAAACTTACCACTTTCCTTAAGACAAATACATAGATCTCCGTGAGTTCAAGGCTGGCCTAGTCTACAGCCTTGCCCTACAGCAAGGACCAGACAGAGAAACCCTGTCTCAGAAAAAAAAAAAAATCCTATCTCTGTGAATAAATTATGCATTGTAAATAAAAAAAACAACAAAGAATTTCTCTAAGTACTTGTGTTGGGTATGGTGTTGTTACAGCTCTTCTAAAGGGCCTGGAGAGATGCCTCAGCAGTTAAGATCAATTACTGCTCTTTTAGAGGACCTGGATTCAGTTCTTGGAACCCACATCAGGCAGCTTTCAATTCCAGCTCCAGGGAATCTGATACCCTCTTTTCACAGGTGGACACATTCATATACACAAAAATAAGACTAATTAAGTAATTAAAATATATTTATTCTGGGTATCTAGGAGGGATAATCTATTTCTGTCTGAATTTTGTGGGTCGGGGCAGAGATGGCTGATTTAAGAGCAAAACTGGCCTGTGTGTGTGAGTGTGTGTGTGTGTGTGTGTGTGTGTGTGTGTGTGTGTGTTTTCTCTAATTCTAAGGCCAGGGCATATTTCTTTCACTGGCTCTCATTCTAGGGACCAAGAATGTTTCTTTTGGTTCTGGGCCCCAGGACGAGAGTGCTACTTTCCTTTTCTGTGATTGGTTGGTTTCACTAATCAGTTGGCCACTGGCAGAGATGGCTCTGATCTGAACCAGACTGTGTTTCTTTCACTGGCCTTTCTTAGCTTTTTGACTCTATTCTAAGGCCAGCTCATATTTCTTTCACTGGCTCTGATTGTAGGGACCAAGAGTATGTCTTTGGTACTGGTTTCAGAGTCAGGGTATGTTTCCTTGGTTCTGGGTTTGGGGATAAAGTGTTCCTTTCTCTGGCTCAGTTTCCAGACCCAGGCTGTGTTTTCCTTGTTCTGGGCTCAGGTCCCAGATCCAGGCTGTGTTTCTTTCCCTAGTTCTGGGCTCCAGGGTCAGGGTGGGTTTCTTTAGCCAACTCCCTTTCCCTACACCTATTGTGTGGTCCAGGATGACCTTGAACTCTTGATTCTCCTGTCTCTACCTCCTAAGTGTTTTGATTTTAGGCATTTGCCATCCTGCCTGGCCTCAAATGTTTTTAAACACAATAAAAAAAATCAGATCAAGGCTCAGGGATATGACCCAGAGAGTAAAGCCCTTGCTGTGCATGTATGAAAACCTGAGTTCAAATCCCTGGAACCCACACCAAAGAAAAGCTGAACATATGACCAGTGTCTCTGACCTCATTGGATAGAGGAGAATCCCCAGAAGCTCACCCCCTCCTCACACAAGATGGAAGGCTAAGACTGACATCCAAGTTGTCCTCTGACCTCCCCATGAGTGCTGTGGCAGTTGTGTACATGCACTCACACGCATGACATACACACTTCATACACACACACTTTTTAAAAAAAAAAAAAAAATCAGATCTGAGGCTGGGGAGAGGGCTCAGTGGGTAAAGTGCTTGCTGCTGAAGTCTGAGGACCCGCTCAGGCCTGATCCTCACCACCCGTGTGAAAACCAGGTGCAGTGATGCACCTGGAGCTCACTGCTCAGCCACTCCTGCAGAAATGCTGAGCTCCATGTTCAGTGAGAGGCTTTGTCTCAAAAAATAAGATGGAGCCAGGTGTGGTGGTGCACACACACCTTTAATCCCAGTGCTGAGAAGGCAGACCCAGGTGAAACTCGTGTTTTTGGCCAGCCTGGTCTCCATGATGGGAGAGATTCTGTTCAAATGGTGCTGATGCTGATCATCATCATCAAGGAAGACACTGCACGGGTGCATGCACTCCCTCCCACATGTGCACACACATGGCATGCATACACCACGCACAAACACCCAGAGTAAATCAATAAAGAAGAGAAGACCATCCTGCTTATTCTGCCCTGCATCTGTGGTTTGAAGTCCTGGCTTCTTAGGTGATCCTAGTTCTCTGGTCACTGGAGTGTAGCTCACTTATGCCACCTGGGTCATAGCGAATCTCCTTAGCCAGAGTGGAATGAAATGTGTGACCCCAGCTGAGCTAATCAGAATGTTTCCCTGAGAGATTCTGAAGGGTGTGGGGGGTGAGGAAGAAATTCTTTTCCTTAGAGTGGCTTAGTGTTAGGGCATGAGTCTGGAGGCTGATGACATTCAGGGAGTGGAGGCCCAAAAGTGGGTCGAGAACCCTTCTGGGCTCTGTGGGGAGAGATGTGTATAGGTCTCTGTAGCCTGGCTCCCCTCAACCACATCAGTGAAGCACTCCATTGCCTGTCCACTCCCAAACTGAGTCTGATGCACTGCTGAGTCCTGCCATGTGCTTCTGACACACAGATCATCCCATCAATTATGGTCCATCACACCACCTCTTCTTGATGTTCTTTAAATGTGAACTGATTGGTGGGGATGGGGAGGTGCCCATCCAGATTCTGCCTCAATTTTTGTTTTTAAAAGATTATTATTTTAAATTATGTATAGCTGAGTATGTGCATGTAAGTGAAAGTACCTATGGAGGCAGAGACATCAGATCCACTTGGAGATGGAGTTATAGGCAATTGTGAGCTGTCTGTCACGAGGGCTTGGAATCCAACTCTCAGGTTCTCTGGAAGGAGATTAAGCCGTCTTTATAGTCCTGTGGCTTATTTTTTTGAGACAGGTTCTTGTGTAGCTCAGGCTGGCCTAAAACTTACTGCATAGCAGTGGGTGACCTTGAATGTCTGAGCCTTCTGTCTTTACCTCCTGAGGAATAATGTATTTGCAGCCTTGCTTGGGTTATGAGGTGCTAGGGATTGAACCCAGGGCCTTATACATACTAGGTAAGCCTTTTTCCAACTGAGCTCCAACTCCAGCTCTGTGATCCTGGCATTTTAAAATCTTATGAGTTATACTGGGTGTGGTGGTGCATGCCTTTGCTCCCAGTACTCAAGAGGTAGAGACAGATAGGTCTCTGTGAGTTCAAGTTCAGCCTGGACTACATAGCGAGTTCCAGGCCAGCCTGGGCTACAGAGAGAACCCTTTCACAAAAAAAACAACCCAAAACCTTATGAGTTACTTATGGAGATTGTGGTGGTTTGAATAAGAATGGTCCCCATGGGTTCATGTATTTGAATGCTTAGTTGCTAGGAAGTGGCACTATTTGAAAGGATTAGAAGGATTGGGAGGTGTGGCCTTGGAGGAAGTGTGTCACTGGGTTTGGACTTTGAGGTTTTAAAATGTCACATCAGGTCTAGGCTCACTCTTTCTTCCTATGGATCAGGATGTAGCTCTCCACTACTTCTTCAGCACCATGCCTGCCATGCTCCCTACAGTGTTGATAAAAAACTAAGTCTCTGAAACTGAAAGGAAGCCCCTGATTAAATAAATGCTTAAAAAAATTGTCATGTTGTTTATTCACACCAAGAGAATAATGATTAAGGCAGAAATGAGCAAAATCATGGCCCATGCAGGAAAATGGATGGAACTGGAGAGCTACTGGAGAGATTTAAAATAAGCTAGTGTCTGGAAGAGGGGTTGTTTCTCTGATCTGTGGAAAAGAGATGTGGAGAAAAGACAACATGAACATAGAAGAGAGTATTTGGGCAGTTCAGGGACCAATAGAAGGGAGGAAGGAGACAGTAGCTGGGCAGTGGTAGTACATGCCTTTAATCCCAGCAGTTGGTAGGCAGGTGGATCTCAGTGAGTTTGAAGCCAGCCTGGTCTACAGGGCAAGTTCTAGGACAGCCAGGGCTACAGAGAGAAACCCTGATTCAAACAAACAAACAAACAAACAAACAAACCAAAACAACAACAAAAAAGAGGGTGACATAAAGTAAGAATTGTCCAAGTACATTGTACACATGTATGAGAATGTCATAAGGAGACCCATTTTAGACAGTTAATATGCACTAATAAAAAACACTGGCCTGGCAAGATGGTTCAGTGGATAAAGACACTTGCTGCCAGGCCTGCACACACACAGACTCTCTGTCACACATACACAAAATGTAACAATTTTAAAAAGCAAAGAATATGGGTTGGACCTGTTAGCTCAAGCCTGTAATCCCATTTAGTTGTGAGGCAGAAGTAGGAGGGTCCCAAGTTCACAGCTTGTCTGGGCAACTTTTTGTGACTGTGTCCAAAAATGACAAAAAAAAAAAAAAAAAAGAATAGGAAAAGGCCAAAGGCATTCACAAAGCCCTAGGCTGTAACCACCATACCACAAAGAAGAAAATGAAAGAACACAGTATACAGTAGTGAGCCAAAACAATTTAGAATGCTAAATGCATCCATTCACTGATGGTACAATCAGATAAAGAGGCCTGCATGTATACAGCCCATCAAGGTGGTCATGAGGCTAACATCAGCTGCCCTGTTCCGGGACTGGAAGGCTTTTGCTTTCAACCAGAGCCCAGTTTGAAGGGGTTAAAACCGCCCACAGAGGTGGTGTGATGTACTGGTCAGACAGCCTTCTGGAAAGACAGGTGTCTGCTGCATGTGGGCCATGGAGGCCTGCGTGGGACATGAGGAATGGGAATAGACATCCCAAGTCATGTTGTGTTGTGAAATGTTATTCTGTATGCTGTGAATGTGTATTGCTCTGATTGGTTGATAAATGTTGATTGGCCAGTAGCAGGCAGGAAGCATAGGTGGGATAAGCAGACAAGGAGAATTATGGGAAGAGGAAGGCTGTGCCAGTAGCCAGCCAGACACAAAAAAGGCAAGATGACAAGGCAGAACTGAGAAAAGGTACCAAGCCACATGGCTAAATATAGATAAGAATTATGGGTTAATTTAAGTGTAAGAGCTAGTCAGTAATAAGAATGAGATAATGGACAAGCAGTTATAATTAATAAAAGCCTCTGTGTGTTTATCTGGGGGACACGAGTGGGAGAGATTTGTCCTGACTGCTGGCAGACTGAGACACAGGAAAACTTCCAGCTACACTTATTAATATCTCCCAGGTAAAAGTCATTGACTGAAGCCCCCATGGCTTCCCACGAGGAAAGTATTCTCACTCAGAATTGAGATGGCAAAGGAATGGTTTGAATGGAATTAGAGAAATTAGTTGTACTCTTGATGAACCTATACAATGGAATGGTGTTGAGATGTCAGTTCCTATGTTACATTTCGGCAATTCAGTTCAGACTAACTTGTAGAAATTAGCAAGTGCCTTACATCCTCTTAAAGTATGGAAAAGAAGGTTAAACATTAATGATGGTACATATACTTTGTCCTTTAGATGAAATCAAAGTCACCACTTTGTAGCATGTGTACTGAAAGGGCCTAAACAATGGCACCTTAATCACTATAGCATCACATGGAACACTGTACTCTTCATACCTGCATTAATGCTAGTATGTCATTAGATGTCACCTCTGGATGTTTATACATTCTTGGAGCAAGGCCAACAGTTTGGATGCCAGTGAAGTTTTTGAGGCCATGATATGCTAACCTGTGATGATTCTAGTCCAGAAACTCTCTGAGAGAATATAAGAAGAACTCATAGGATGATTGAATAATTGTTGCTGTGCCATTGGAATTATTGCATTAACTGACTGTGTCAGCTGGTCTGGCCTTTCATAAGGAAATTCAGACTGCTGAATTTATTAAAGACTGGCATAAACATGTGTAGAACTTTGGGCTCAGCAAAATAGAATAGACAGGTAGTCAATGAAATAGCTGATTTGAGACAAGTTGTAATCCTAGTGGGAGATCAGTTAGAGACATTGAGGGAGCATATTAAATTAAAATGTATTTAGAATGTGACATCTCATTGCATTACATCTTTAAGGTTACTGAAAGCAAGTATGATTAGAAAGGGTTAAAATGCATTTGTTGGATCACCCTAATTCTTCTGAAATTATTGATGATTTACAACAAGAAAGGAAGGAAACTTTTTCAGTTGATTATCTGATGTGTCCAGAATGGAAGTCATGGAAAGCATTGCAGATCCCTTAGCTTCATTCAGTCCTGTACTTCATTTTAATGGAATTCTTATCCTAACATTATACTTGTTTTCACTGTAGTAATGTTACTGGATGGAAAATGTATTCTGGCTTATCTACCTAAGACTGTGAGACAATATGATACATAAAGGGGTATCTTCACTGTGTGGCTGCATAATCTTGAAGGTAATTAAAACAGCTTAAATAAAAGGTGGGATGTACTGGGTATCTAGTAGAGTCATTGTATCCTGGATAAACATTATAATGAAAAATTTGTTTCTCTTATAAACTCAAGTTCCAGTTGCTTTTGGGGTACTATCTTACAAGGACTCCAACGTACAGTATGGCTCGATAAGGAAGGGAATGGCTCAGTTGCCTTTAGCCTACTGGCTATGGGTTAGATAGGACCTCTGTTGGTCTTTTCTGTATCGAATACACAGATTGCAAGCCCAGTGCCACTTTGAGATCTTTGGCAGCAATTAACCATGCAGCTCACACACGATTGAGCCGGTATGATAATGAGTATTCAGGGACGGATAATGCCTGGGGAGCACTCACCAACCTAAGACAGAGCTCCTGTGTGGCCTGGGCAGGCTTCTCCATGACGGGTAAGGTGACCTGCTGACGTCCCACGCAACCCAAGTCAGAAGCTCATTTTTTAATAAAAGGGGGACCTGCAGGGCCCTGGCCCCCGTTTTGGGTAACTGTTGCCTTGCTTGCAGACCTTGACCTTGATATCCTCCCAATGCTAATTCCCTGCCAGGTTCCACCCTCCTGAATGCTTAAGGGAAGTTCCTTGTCTGTGTATCCTGAATAATGGGCATTAACAGCTTAGATGCAAGATTGTAAAACATAAGTAGTGAACTTCTGCCCTCCGGGGTCCTCCCATTGTGCTGTAAGCCTGTATTTAACCTCCTATCCCCTTCAAGAAATGACATTCGGGGGCTGGAGAGATGGCTCAGAGGTTAAGAGCACTGCTTGCTCTTCCAAACGTCCTGAGTTCAATTCCCAGCAACCACATGGTGGCTCACAACCATCTGTAATGAGATCTGGTGCCTGTGGGGATATGTACAGACAGAACATTGAATACATAATAAATAAATAAATCTTTAAAAAAAAGAAATGACATTCGACATTTAAAATAAAAAATTATATATATATATATATATATATATATATATATATATATATATATATTTGAATGAATTCCACGAATGTAATCTATGAATACCACAAATGTGATTAATTTCATGAGTGTAAGTGATGAATATCATGAGTGTAATTTAAAAAATAAATAAAAAAATAAAAATAAAAAAAAAAGAATAGAAGGGACAAAAAATACGAAAAAATCTTTAAAAAAAAGAAAGTTTGGAAAAAAATTTGTTTCTCAATGTATCTAGGGTAATAGCAGAATGTAGGGTTGGGGATTTAGTTCAGTGTTAGAGCACTTGCCTAGCAAGCACAAAGCTCTGGGTTCAATCCTCAGCTCAAAAAAAAAAAAAAAAAAAAAAGATCAGAATCTATTAGTTGGTTGTTGAAGGTACCTAGACCTTGATGAAATCATAGTAGAGAACAGTGACTCTTTTCTGTGATTTATAGAGTTGTTTTTTTGAAGGGGTTTTCCATCTGTTGCACGTTTTTAGTCACAAGACTGTCCAGGCATGCTTGGAGATCTTGAATGAGTGGGTACTGCAAACAGTGCACAATAAGGAGTGAGGTTGCAGGGGTGTGATGACTTCCTTCAGAGAACATGTAGAATTGATCAAATGCACTCTGGTATGAGGAACTTGTACCCCAAATACAGCCTTTGCATACACTTAGTAAATGTGCTTCTGAACAGAGGCTCGAGGTTCAGTTCACAGCAACTGTTCCTCCCTGCTGCCAGGGAGCCTAGATTAAAGTTTGGAGTAACTCTCATTACTTAAGTGTCTGGAGCAATATGAAACACCCAACAACAGTTCCAATGACATCATAATTAGAAACAACAAATGGAATTTTTAAGTCTAGATGTGAATATGTGAGAGTTGCTTATATCATTTTCTGATATTTGCATGTTTTAAATATTGTGAGGGGAAGGAGAAATGGCACCATGGTTAATAGCACATAGTGTTCCTGCAGAAGACTTGAGTTTGGTTCCTAGAACCCACTTGGATGGCTCACAACAGCTGTAACTCCAGCTCCAGGGGAATCCAATGCCTCTGGCTTCCATGACCATCAGCACTCATGTGCAGAAGCACACACATGCACATACACATAATTAAAAGTAATAGAAATAGATGTTTAATAATAAAATATTGGGACTGGAGAGATGGCTCAGTGGTTTAGAGCACTGGCTGCTCTTCCAGAGGACCTGGGATCAGTTCTCAGCAACCACCTAGCAGCTCACAACTGTTTGTAAGTCCAGTTCCAGTGCTTCTGTCATCCTCAGGAAGACATACATGCAGGCAAAACACCAAAGAATGTAAAATATAAAGAAATTAAATGTAAATAAATAAAATTTTATAGTAAACATTAATAATTAAACACTTAAAATAAAATATAATATTTCATTCTCTGGGCCTGGGCTACAGCTTGGTGGTAGAATGACTGCCTAGAGTGCACCAGGCTTTGGCTTTGATACAATGAAAACACAGAATTTCAATGAGGCACCATTACCAACTTCCCCAAGACTCAGTGTGGAAGGCAGGGCAGAAAGAACATGAGAGCCTGGCAGGGAGAGGAGAGCTGCAAAGTGCTGTCTTCCCTGGTCTGGAACTCACTGCAGCTGGGATGACCTCCACAGGCCCTGTGGGTGATGTGACTGTCAACACTGCAGCAGGAAGCTCAGGGGCCTGAGCCTGCCTGAGGATTTACACACAGCTAACCCTAGAATGGGGAGGAAAATGGCCCCATGAACTCCAGTTCAGCCCCTGGGGTCTACACGGTGGAATGGAGAACTGACTGCCACATGTTGTCTTCTGAAATTTACATGTGTGCCAGGGAACACATGCTCCTCTCTGATAAATAAACAAGTATAACAAAAAAGGAAAAAGGAAACAGTTGATGGGGGAGGGAAAGAAGTCTATGTGAGTGGTGAACCACTGGTAAGTTGCTCACACTCCTGTAAATAACCTCTTGCTCTCTCATGCTTCTGTAAGTAAGTCCAATTAAATTCATTGGTACAGACAGAGACACATAAAACTAATGAAAAATATAAGCAAAATGTTTCATATAAAAACGATATTAGTGCCATGCACTACACACTTTTAATTCCAGCACTTGGAAGGCGGAAACAATCATATCTTTGAGTTCAAGGCAAGACTGTTCTACATATCCAGATCCTGTCCCAAACAAACAAACAAACAAACAAACAAACAAACAAACAAAGAAACAGTAAGTGGATAAATAAATAAATAAATAAATAAATAAATATTATTCAATGAAAAGTTGAGAAAACACTATCAAGTGTTGACAAGCAATAATATTTCCAGGAGACACAGGGCCATTGGACAGACAACACAGCCTGCTGCAGGCATTGAATGACATGGTCTTTATGGGCTATGTCAACTCAGCAGACCCTGTGTTCAGGCCTGTGGTCCCTAAGGATGGAGGAGAAGAGATGAAGAGGCAGGGAGAGCCAGAGCCTCCTACCACTTGTTTGTATCTCCTGGCAATGATGACACCCACTCCAAAGATGTCCCCAAACTCCAGCATCAATGACAGGGAACAGTTCCTGCTGCCGACTCAGCTGCTTTACAGGACCATTAAGGATGTAGATCCAAGGAAGAACACCTTGGTTTTTAAATACATTGGATCTGCAAAGTCTGTTCAGTTACACGGGACACAATGATATACTCTTCTGTCAAAAGTCTTGGCTGGGGACGGGGATGGCTCACACCTTTAATTCCAGAACTCAGGAGGCAGAGACAGGTGGAGCTCTGTGAGTTCCAGGTCAGTCTGGTTTAGAGTGAGTTCCAGGACAACCAGAGCTGTTATACAGAGAAACCATGTCTCAAAACCAAACCAAAGCAACAAAACACAAGGCTCAGAGTCCATGGAACACCAAAGCCTGTCATAAAGCCATAGTGTTCAATGTTCTGAAGGTAATTAGACCTGGGAGCCATGGCACTTAATGGCACATCACATCACCCTTACAACAGAGAGGTGTGTGACTACAGTCCTGGGCTGGCATTGTCCTTGCACATGTAGAGTTGATCAACTAAAGGATCAACTCCACGGAACTTTCCAGAATACTCACCCCCATATTTTTCCATACTTTTTATAGCACTCAATGTCAAAATTCCATACACCCTGGAAAGAGAAATAGCATGAAATCCATTATTGCCCTGTATGTATCAAACCTTCTGTAGCCAGGGAACCAAATTCTAAAATCCCATGAAAGGGGGTTTATTGTTTCTGACAGAGAAAAGTTCTTCAGTAACATTTAGAGGAACCAGCAAAATGGCTCAGTGGGAAAAGAGAGAATGATAGGGTAAGACATCCTGTGGCCTCTGCCTTCAACCTCATAGACATGTACATATACATATCACCATACAACAACAACAACAATAACAATTGTATTAAAGAATGTGCAAAGTAAGCATAGAACCTTTAGGAAGAAAAACCTGAGCAGACATTTCAGCTTTAGAGCACTTGCCTGGCATGTAGAAGCCCTGGATCCCATTCTCAGTACAAAAAAACAAAAACAAAAACAAAAACAAAAACAAACAAAAAAAACCAAACCCACACAGAATAGAAAATTTTGTCATTAGGGCTGGAGATGTAACTCAGCAGTTAAGAGTACTTGCTGATTGTCTTGAGGGGCCAAGTTCCATCCTCAGAATCCACATCCAGTATCTTACAACCATCTGTAACTCTGGCTCCAAGGAAGATAGTGCCCTCTTCTGGTCTCTATAGGTATTGCACTCATGTGCACAAACCCACAGAGGTATACACATAAAATCTTCTTCCAAATAGAAGTGATCGTTAACCTGGACCCCAGTTCCTACAGGAAGAGAGTGAAGCAAAATACTCTAGTCCTCAAGGACCCAGACATGTCATGAAGGGTGAATGTTGGGGATAGAGCCATGGAAATAACCTCAGGGGTTCAATGATTATGCAGAGAACCCAAATATGAAAAGTTCCCCAAAGGTGTCATGTGGGTGTGTTATGCTGATGCTTCAGAAATATTCAGTAAAAAGAAAAAATGTTGCTCATGGGCCTGGGTACAAAGGGGAGAATTTTAATCTAGTGCATACAGCTTGGTGTCCTTGAAGCTGGAAACCCCTTCAAGATTTTCTTCCAATAAGTACAGCAGTGCCTTTCCAGAATTTGCACTGGGTAAGAAACAAACTTCTTTTTTTCTCACAAAGTTTGAGCATCATGTCCTGAATATCAAGATGAAATGGGCTGGAGATCTGGGCGTTTCACCCAAGGCAAACTTGACGTTGAATAAACTGACATTAGGGCCAGTGAGATGGCTTCGGATGAAAAGACACTTGCCACCAACCCTGATAACCTGAGTTTCATGTGTTATCACTTTTATGTGGTGGAAAAAGGAGAAAACTGACAAAGAAGTTGTCCTTTGACCTATGTATGCATGCCATGGTATACACACACACACACACACACACACACACACACACACACACACACCCAAAATTAGTAAATGTAGGGGAACGTTGACAATGGGAGCTATAGAGATGGTTCAGTGGGAAAAAAATCACGCCCTAAAAATCAGAATTTGAATCTGTAGTATCCATGTCAATTCCAGGCAGGGGTTAAAGCCCTACAGTTGTCCCTGCTTGCAGGATGCAGAGACAGGAGCTCCCTGGAGCAAGCTGGCTAGCAAAACCAGTCAAGTCAGAGAGAGCTGGGTTCAACTGAGAGACTCTGCCTCTAAGTATAAAGTGAAGAGCGATCAAGAAGACACCCAATACCAACCTCTGGCCTCTCCAGACACACAGAAATCCATGCATATGCACCTGCACACATATGGGCACTCACACACATGCAAATACTTGAATGCATACTATAAACCCAGAAACACATTTGATAGTTTTAAGTTGGCAACAGAACCCCAAGGAACCACTGGAAAATCTCTAATATCATGAGAACACACAGTATGATGGCCTGAAGTCTCTGAGTTTCCTCCCAAGGATCATTTAATAGAACTAAACCATTTTTGGACATCAAGGGAAGCCATATTGGGAGTTCAATCAACACTCACCTTGTAGTAATTCAGCAGAGTTCCTACAAATGGCAGAGGTTTGGGCCCAGGAATTCCGTTTCTTTTTAAAATTAATTAATTAATTAATTTTTTAAATTACACTCATGATATTAATCACATTTGTGGTATTCATAGATTACATTCGCAGAATTCATTCAATTTTATGTATATATATACATATATGTATGTATGTATATATATATATTTAATTTTAAATGTCGAATGTCATTTCTTGAAGGGGGTAGGAGGTCTTCATTACAGGCTTACAGCACAATGGGAGGACCCCGGAGGGCAGAAGTTCACTACTGATGTTTTACAATCTTGCATCTAAGCTGTTAATGCCCATTATTCAGGATACACAGACAAGGAACTTCCCTTAAGATTCAGAAGGGTGGAACCTGGCAGGGAATTAGCATTGGGAGGATATCAAGGTCAAGGTCTGCAAGCAAGGCAACAGTTACCCAAAACGGGGGCCAGGGCCCTGCAGGTCCCCCTTTTATTAAAAAATGAGCTTCTGACTTGGGTTGCGTGGGACGTCAGCAGGTCACCTTACCCGTCATGGAGAAGCCTGCCCAGGCCACACAGGAGCTCTGTCTTAGGTTGGTGAGTGCTCCCCAGGCATTATCCGTCCCTGAATACTCATTATCATACCGGCTCAATCGTGTGTGAGCTGCATGGTTAATTGCTGCCAAAGATCTCAAAGTGGCACTGGGCTTGCAATCTGTGTATTCGATACAGAAAAGACCAACAGAGGTCCTATCTAACCCATAGCCAGTAGGCTAAAGGCAACTGAGCCATTCCCTTCCTTATCGAGCCATACTGTACGTTGGAGTCCTTGTAAGATAGTACCCCAAAAGCAACCGGAACTTGAGTTTATAAATTTATAATTTTCAATGCCAATCGAGATGTATATAACTACTGAATTAAGTTTATCATGCCCAATAGAATGAAAGATTAACTAACTGTAGTAGCTACTTTTGTTGCCAGGGTCTCCACTGTGCTAGCTGTAGTAAGCAATTATGAAATGGTAATCCCCGAAACAGTAGCAGTGGTGTGCGCCATTGTTATAACAGCAACAGTGGCAGCAGCAATGTCAGATTCTCTTCTGGATTGTGTGGACATCCATTGGCATGGATACAACTCCAGAAACACGAACCACCAAGGCCCGTTTTTCTTGATCCAAGCATGACTTTGGCTGGCAGCTCTTCTGGAGAATCCAATCTCATAGCTACAGTTCCTAGGCTTACATTAATGCTTGCCAAAGCTGGCCATATTGAGCTCTCAATCTCCATTGGCATCAGAAGGGTAGATTTTTTTCATGATGACCCATTAGGTCTCTGTCATGTTGGGCTTCAGCAGCAGCCACAGGGCGTGTTCAGTGCTCAGGAATCCAAAGAGGAACCTCATTGTCCTGAGGAAAGACATAAACCAAACTCCGGGACCACACCAACACTAGATTGGGTCTACTCCACGTGCTAGTAGAAAGATCCTTCCATCGCTCCAAAGGGTGATTTGCAACAGGAGCCCTCCAGTGCTTATCTGCATTGGATCCTCCAGCAGAATCCACCGATAAACTCCAGCAGAATGCACCGATAAAAAAATTTTAAATATATAAAACAAGGGAAAGAATAGAATGTGGAGAGGAATGATGAGTCCCTAGGTCTCCCTTTTTGTAACTTCAGGAAATGTTTGTTTGTTTGTTTAATATTTCAAATTTTTCTATTTTTATTTATTTTTTATTGTTTAAAAAATCTATTTTTCTATTATCATCTTGATAGAGTATGTATTCTTATCTTAATAGTGAGATGTTTCCTTGAGGCTTGCTCAGGAATTGAGTAAAGTTGAAATTTATTATAAGCCACAGTCGTCCTATGGACCTCATATATATATATATAGTCTCCATGGTTGTATGGGTTGTAGTCTGATTGTTCTTTATTTTATATCTAGAGTCCACTTTTGAGTGAGTACATACCATGACTGTCTTTCTGGGTTTGGGTTACTTCACTCAGGATGATTTTTTCTAGTTCCATCCATTTGCCTGCAAATTTCACACTTTCATTGTTTTTCTCTGCTGAATAGTACTCCATTGTGTATATGTACCACATTTTTTTTCATCCATTCTTCTGTTAACGGGCATCTAGGTTGTTTCCAGGTTCTGGCTATTACAAATAGTGCTGCTATGAACATAGCTGAGCATGTATCTTTATGGTATGAATCAGCATTCCTTGGGTATATGCCCAAAAGTGGGATGGCTGGGTCTTGAGGTAGTTCGATTCCTAATTTTCTGAGAAACTGCCATATTGATTCCCACAGTGGTTGTACAAGCTTGCATTCCCACCAACAGTGGAGGAGTATTCTCTTTGTTCCACATCCTCTCCAACATTGATTGTCATTGGTGTTTTTGATCGTAGCCATTCTGACAGGTGTAAGGTGGTATCTCAGAGTCGTTTTGATTTGCATTTCTCTGATGATTAAGGATGTTGAGCATTTCTTTAAATGTCTTTCAGCCATTTGTGATTCTTGTTTGTGAATTCTCTGTTTAGCTCTTTAGCCCATTTTTTAATTGGACTGTTCAGTATTTTGATGTCTAGTTTCTTGAGTTCTTTATATACTGTGGAGATCAATCCTCTGTCAGATGTGGGGTTGGTGAAGATCCCATTCTGTTGGCTGTCTTTTTGTCTTATTGACTGTGTATTTTGCCCTGCAAAAGCTTCTCAGTTTCAAGCGGTCCCATTTATTAATTGTTGTGCTCAGGGTCTGTGCTGTTGGTGTTTTATTTAGGAAATGGTCTCCGGTGCCAATGCGTTCAAGAGTGCTTCCTACTTTCTTTTCTATTAAGTTTAGTGTAACTGGATTTATGTTCAGGTCTTTGATCCACTTGGTCTTGAGTTTTGTGCATGGTGACAGATATGGATCTATTTGTAATATTTTACATATTGACATACAGTTATGCCAGCACCATTTGTTGAAGATACTTTCTTTGTTCCATTGTATAGTTTTGGCTCCTTTGTCAAAAACCAGGTGTTCATATGTGCATGGATTAATGTCAGGGTCTTCAATTTGATTCCATTGGTCCGTATGTCGGTTTTTATACCAGTACCAAGCTGTTTTTATTACTATAGCTCTAGTAGAGTTTGAGGTCAGGGATGGTGATGCCTCCAAAGGTTGCTTTATCGTATAGGATTCTTTTAGCTATCCTGGGTCTTTTGTTTTTCTATATGAAGTTGAGTATTTTTCTTTCCAAGTCTGTGAAGAATTATGTTGGGATTTTGATGGGGATTGCATTGAATCTGTAGATTGCTTTTGGTAAGATTGCCATTTTTACTATGTTAATCCTACCTATCCATGAGCATGGGAGATCCTTCCATTTTCTGATATCTTCTTCAATTTCTTTCTTTAGAGATTTAAAGTTCTTATCAAAAAGGTCCTTCACTTGTTTAGTTAGTGTTATCCCAAGGTATTTTATATTATTTGTGGCTATTGTAAAGGGTGATGTTTCTCTGACTTCTTTCTCAGCCCTTTTATCATTTGTGTATAGGAGGGCTACTGATTTTTTTGAGTTGATCTTGTATCCTGCCACTTTACTGAAGGAGTTTATCAGCTGTAGGAGTTCCCTGGTAGAGTTTTTGGGGTCACTTATGTATACTATCATATCATCTGCAAATAGTGAAAGTTTGACTTCTTCCTTGCCAATTTGTATCCCTTTGATCTCCTTTTGTTGTCTTATTGCTCTAGCTAGAACTTCTAGTACTATATTGAATAAATATGGGGAGAGTGGACAGCCTTGTCTTGTTCCTGAATTTAGTGGTATCGCTTTGAGTTTCTCTCCATTTAATTTGATGTTTGCTGTTGGCTTGCTATAAATTGCCTTTATTATGTTTAGAAATGTTCCTTGTATTCCTGATCTTTCTAAGACCTTTATCATGATGGGGTTTTGGATTTTGTCAAATGCTTTTTCAGCATCTAATGAGATGATCATGTGTTTTTTTCCTTTCAGTTTGTTTATATGGTGTATTACATTGACTGATTTTCATATGTTGAACCATCCTTGCATCCCTGGGATGAATCCTATTTGGTCATGATGGATAATTGTTTTGATGTATTCTTGGATTCAGTTTGCCAATATTTTGTTGAGTATTTTTGCATCAATGTTCATGAGGGAGATTGTTCTGTAGTTCTCTTTCTTTGTTGCATCTTTGTGTGGTTTGGGTATGAGGGTAATTGTAGCCTCATAAAAAGAGTTTGGTAGTGTTCCTTCTGTTTCTATTGTGTGGAACACTTTGAAGAGGATTGGTATTAGTTCTTCTTTGAAAGTCTGGTAGAATTCTGCACTGAAACCATCTGGTCCTGGGCTTTTTTTGGTTGGGAGACTTTTGATGACTGTTTCTATTTCTTTAGGGGTTATTGGTCTATTTAAATGGTTTATTTGGTCTTGATTTAATTTTGGTATGTGGTATTTATCCAGAAAATTGTCCATTTCTTCCTGGTTTTCCATTTTTGTGGAGTACAGGTTTTTGAAGTTTGATCTGATGATTCTCTGGATTTCCTCGTTGTCTGTTGTTATGTCTCCCTTTTCATTTCTGATTTTGTTAATTTGGGTGCTCTCTCTTTGCCTTTTGGTTAATTTGGCTAGGGGTTTGTCTATCTTGTTGATTTTTTCAAAGAACCAACTCTTTGTTTCATTGATTTTTTGTATTGTTCTCTTGTTTTGTATTTCATTGATTTCAGCCCTCAATTTGATTATTTCCTGGAGTCTATTTCTCCTGGGTGAGTTTGTTTCTTTTTGTTCTAGAGCTTTCAGTTGTGCTGTTCATTCATTGGTATGGGATTGCTCCATCTTCTTTATGTTTGCATTTAGAGCTATGAATTTTCCTCTTAGCACTGCTTTCATAGTGTCCCATAAGTTTGGGTATGTTGTACTTTCATTTTCATTGAATTCTAGGAAATCTTTAATTTCTTTCTTATTTCTTCCTTGACCCATTGATGTTTCTGGTGGGCATTATTCAGTTTCCATGAGTTTGTGGGTTTTCTATAATTTTTGTTGTTGTTGAGGTCTAACTTTAAGGCATGGTGGTCTGATAAGATACAGGAGGTTATTCCAATTTTTTTTGTATCTGTTGAGATTTGTTTTGTGGCCAAGCATGTGGTCAATTTTTGAGAAGGTTCCATGGGGTGCTGAGAAGAATGTATATTCTTTTGTGTTAAAATGGAATGTTCTGTAGATATCTATTAAGTCCATTTGTGTCATAACATCTGTTAGGTCCTTTATTTCTTTGTTAAGTTTCAGTCTAGTAGATCTGTCTTTTGGTGAGAGTGGTGTGTTAAAATCTCCCACTACTAATGTGTGGGGTTTGATGTGCGTTTTAAACTTTAGTAGTGTTTCTTTTATGAATGTGGGTGCTTTTGTATTTGGAGCATAAATGTTTAGAATCGAGACTTCATCTTGATGGATTTTTCCTGTGATAAATATGTAATGTCCATCCTGATCTCTTTTGATTGATTTTAGTTGGAAGTCTATTTTGCTGGATATTAGGATTGCTAAACCAGCTTGTTTCTTAGGTCCATTTGCTTGGAAAGCCTTTTCCCAGCCCTTTACTCGGAGGTAGTGTCTGTCTTTGTAGTTAAGGTGTGTTTCTTGTATGCAGCAGATGGATGGGTCCTGTTTTCTTATCCATTCTGTTAGCCTGTGTCTTTTTATAGGTGAGTTGAGACCATTGATATTGATGGATATTAATGACCAGTGATTGTTAATTCCTGATATTATTTGTGGTTGTGTTGTGTTGTCCTTCTTTTGTGTATGTTGGTGTGGGATTATCTATTGCCTGATTTTTTATGGATGTGTTTAGCTTCTTTGGGTTGGATTTTCCCTTCTAGTGCTTTCTGTAGGGCTGGGTTTGTGGACAGGTATTGATTAAATCTGGTTTTATCCTGGAATATTTTGTTTACTCCACCTATGGTGATTGAGAGTTTTGCTGGGTATAATAGTCTGGGTTGGCATCCATGGTCTCTTAGTGTCTGCATAAGATTTGTCCATGACCTTCTAGCTTTCATAGTCTCTATTGAGAAGTCTGGTGTTATTCTGATGGGTTTGCCTTTATATGTTACTTGGTCTTTTTCCTTTGCGGCTCTTAATATTTTTCTTTTTTCTGTGTGTTTAGTGTTTTATTATGTGGCAAGGGGACTCTTTTTTTGGATCCCGCCTATTTGGTGTTCTGTAAGCTTCTTGTATCTTCATAGGTATTTATTTCTTTATCTTAGGAAAGTTTTCTTCTAATGGTTTTGTTGAACATATTTTCTGTGCCTTTGAGTTGGTATTCTTTTCCTTCTTCTATCTCTATTATTCTTAGGTTTGGTCTTTTCATCGTGTCCCAAATTTTTTGGACGTTTTGTGTTACGACTTTTTTGTCTTTAGTGTTTTCTTTGACTGATGAAAATATTTTCTCTATTGTGTCTTCAGTGTCAGAGATTCTCTGTTCCATCTCTTGCAATCGGTTGGTTATGCTTGTTTGTGTAGTTCCTGTTCGTTTAGTCAGGATTTCTATTTCCAGCATTCCCTCAGCATGTTTTCTTTATTGTCTCAAATTCATTTTTCAGATCTTGGAATGTTTCTTTCATCTGTTTAATTGCTTTTTCTTGGCTTTCTTTGATTTTTTCCCATTTTTTGTTTGTTTTTTCTTTCATTTCTTTAAGGGAGTTTTTTATTTCCTCTTTAATGTAGTTTTTCATTTCCTCTTTAAGGGAAGTTTTTATTTCCTCTTTAATGGAGTTTTTCATTTCCTCATTAAGGGAAGTTTTATTTCCTCTTTAAGGGAATTTTTTATTTCTTCTTTAAGGGCCTCTATCATCTTCTCAAAGTCATTTTTATGATTGATTTCTTCTGTTTCTTCTGTCTTGGTATGTTCAGGTCTTGCAGGTGTAGAATCACTAGGTTCTGATGTTGCCATATAGGTCTTTATGTTGCTGCCTGTATTTTTGCACTGGCATCTACTCATCTCTTCCTCTGCTTGGTGCAGGTGGTGTCTGTGTCTGAGAGTGCCTCTCTTGTTCTAATTTTTAGTCTTGGTTCAGTAGGAGTTCTTGGTTACATTGGTGCTATTGGGCTGTTCCTTCAGGAGCAGCTGATCCCAGTCGGTGAAGTATATACTTATGATTCTGGTGATCTGGTTTGGTGGCTGGGCAGTGACTTCTTCTGTGTTCCCAGGTCATGTTTTGTTCATTTGTCAACTCCTCAGCTGATCTTGTTTCTTCAGACTTCAAACTGTAGGGACTGAATCCTCTCCCGGATGGATTTCAGCTGAGTGGGGTAGTCTCACCAACACCTCCAAGTTGTTAGGTTTCACAGGATCAGCAGCTGCGCCCTGGGTTGGCCTCAGACAGAGTGTTCAGATTCGTTCTGGTTCCATCCCACAGAGATAGCTTCTTCCCCGGGTGCTGGGGTTAAAGGTGTCCCTGTTCCAAGCTCTTGATTAAGAGCTATTTTCACTAGCTCTTCAGCGGGTAATAGCTCAATTTCTGGTCTTTATTGCAACTGTGTTTCGGCTGCCGCCTGCTGGGCCTGCCTGCCTCCGCACCGGGCTTGTCTACCTATGCCAGGCCTGCCTGCCTCTGCCTGGCCTGTCTACTTCTGCTGACCGCTGCCGGGCCTGTCTACCTCTGCGGACCGCCGCCGGGCCTGTATGTCTCTGCCGACCGGTGCCGGGCCTACCTGCCTCTGCCGGCCTCTACTGGGCCTGTCTAGGAATTCCGTTTCTTTTTTCTTTTCTTTTCTTTTTTTTTGGTTTTTTGAGACAGGGTTTCTCTGTGTAGCTTTGCGCCTTTCCTGGAACTCACTTGGTAGCCCGGGCTGGCCTCGAACTCACAGAGATCCGCCTGCCTCTGCCTCCCAAGTGCTGGGATTAAAGGCATGCGCCACCACCGCCCGGCAGATTCCGTTTCTTAAAGATGTCATGTTTATGGGTCCTAAATCTATAAAGTGAAACAGAAAGCCTTGTGCCCATACACAGAAGAGAGAAGGTTATTTTGACTAAAACCCCCAAATGAAGCAAAGCAATGACTTGGTTGCCTCTCCAGTTCCCAGGAACTTAGGGAAAAGCTGAGGGGTCCAGTGTGCATGGCAACCCTCTGTTCATACCTGTTTCTACTGAGTTCTGGTGGATCTAGGGGTAACATGAAATTCAATCAAGTCATAGCCAGAGTAAATCTTATCAGAAAACAACCTTACCTCAGAAAGAGGGAGTTGAAAGTTCCTGTGTGTGTGCCCAGCAGATCTGCACACTGTCAATATGAACTTTAAGATTTAGTATAACTGGACTATAGTTCAATAGTAGAGTGCTTGACTAGCACATACAGGCTCTGGTTTGATCCCTCCTTATGCCAAAAAAATGCAAAATGAACTCAGTTTTCTCTTCATTTTGGGCCTTCAAGACGACTTCACAGGTAACTGGCTGCCAATGTTGACAATCTGAGTTTGACCCCCAGGAGCCACATGATAGGAGAGAACTGAACTGACTCCCTAAAGTTGTCCACACACACACACACACACACACACACACACACACACACACACACACACACACACACAGAGTCTCATTGCTGCCCTTAGCTCCAATAAATAAAAACATGTAATTTTAAAATGTTTTTACAACAGTTAATTTCATCTTCTGCTCACCTTCTAAAGTTTTATTCTTGTGCCTGTGGAGGGCGTCAGATCTCATGCAACTGTAGTTACAGATGATTTTGAGTTACATGTGGATCCAGGATTCAAACCTGGGTCCTCTAGAAGAGCAGTCAGTGCTCTTAACCACTGAGTCATCTCTCCAGCCCCTGCTTCTGGTACTACTTTTGACCTTGCAGACAATACCAGAATATAGGTCTAAGTATCACCCAATCCCGAGGACATGGTGGGAGATGATCTTTGGTGGTTACTCACTGGTATAGGAGTACCAGACTGATTGCCAGGAGGACCCAGGTTTCCAGGGAGAGAGCTGAAGTCAGGTCCATCCTGGCTTGTCTGTCAGCAGTGCACCCCCCCCCCCCGCCCCGTGTTCTCCCTCCAGCTGTGTGTGCTACCCTCTGTATGGCTTCCCTTCTGCCCAACGGTGCTGAAGTGTGCACATCCTGCCTTGTTTATACCCTGGGAAGATGGTGGGGCCAGAGCGCCAGCCAGTAGATGGATCACCTCTGTGTCACCTGGACTTTGGTATCCTCTTCACCTTGTCAGATCATGAAGTTCATGCATACCCTGTTTTGACCTCCTGTGAGTTAACATTCTCTGCAGAATCAATAAAGAGTGTTGTCATTTCAGGAAGACCAAAGGTTCTTTTTTTTTTTTAATCAGAAATTCAAACAAATTCATTGACATGAAATGCCCTCTCATCAAGGTTGGCTTCATTAAAAATTATGAGATATAAAGCCAAAATAATTCCATCCATCTGCATGCAGACCTTTACAGAATGTCTTTGTAACTACATGAAAGACACTTCATCATTTTTCACAACTCAACTCAGCAAAAAAAATAATAGTACCTTTGAATCTGTCTTCACCTGTGACCCTAACAAATGAAATCGATTTCCCCAAGGTATGACTCCCACACATATATCATTTCCTTCCCTCTAGCCCACCACTGAGGGTCTTCCTGCATCCCCCTTACTAGATCGTGAGAATATTTTGGGCAGTAGTCACTACTATGTAATAGAATCATCATTCAGACCTGTCATGTTGACATGGTGGCCAGGTCTAGTATGTCCCAGTGGACCAACTGCTCAGCATGGTTCAATGAGGTCATGTTTTACAGAGTGAGGAAATGAGACTCAAGCCGGTAAGTGTCCCCTGACAGCTATGCATCTCAATAAAAAGTGTTGAGAAAGCTAATATGAAGTGGGGTATGTGTGTGTGTGTGTGTGTGTGTGTGTGTGTGTGTGTGTGTGTATTTGTGTAGGGGTATGTCTGTTAAAACCCCTCTGATCAGTTGCTAGTAAATGTTAGGGGAGCTTTTTTGGAGTGATGAAAATGTTCTAAAGTTCACTGGTTGTGTAGCTTTATAGAACCATATAAAACCATAATGAAAATCATTGAAAATTACACTGTAAATGGGTAAATCATACAGTGTGTGAGTTATGCATACCAATATAGCTGATGCATTGTTTAAAGCTTTTATTATTATTTGAGACCACTGTTGTTTCTCTGTTTGTTGTTTGAGAAAAAAGCAAATCTAGGAGTCGTAATGAGAATCAGATGGTAGAGTGACATCTCAGCAGTCACAAAGCCCTGGCCCCATCCCCAGCACCAAGTAACTGGGAGAAGACTTCTGTAATCCCAGAACTCAGGGAGCAGAGGCGGGGCCCAGAAGTTCAAAGAGAAAATTCAAAGTTATGTAGAGAGTTTGAGACCAGCCTCAGATACATGATACCTTGTCTCAGTGGGGCTGGGGGACAACAAAACCCCCAAATTCCTGTACTCCTTCTACCCACCGAAATTCAACCTCTGCCACTCTGTGTCAGGGGTCATTGTGAGAAGGAGACAGACCTCACCACTTACTGCTGGACTATTGACACCTAGCAGGTTCCGGGAGACAGGGAGGCCTTGTATTCAGTTGTGTGCCCACTGGTGGGTGGTGACCCCACAGGCTCTAACGGACAGTTCTAAACCCACAGTCACACAGGTGGCACTAGTCAAAGTCTGCAGGACACAAACAAATCACGAATATGGGAAAGAGATTTGCAGGGAAGAAGTGAGGCTGACGAGGGTGGGAGTGAAGGGGGAGAGAGTGGGGGATTAGTCAGGATGCATCAGATACACGTGTAACGTTGTCAGATGACAAATGTGTTAATTAAAAATAAGTATAGCGGGGTGGTGGTGGTGCACGCCTTTAATCCCAGCACTTGGGAGGCAGAGGCAGGTGGATTTCTGTGAGTTCGAGGCCAGCCTGGTCTACAGAGCTAGTTCAGGACAGGCTCCAAAGCTACAGAGAAACCCTGTCTCAAAAAACCAAAAAAAAAAAAAAAAAGTACAGTATGATGCTCTGGGTTGAGGATGTAGCTCACCTGAGAGAGTACTTGCCTAGTATGTGCAAAGACCCGGGCTGGATCATAAACACCACATAACAGGGTCTGGTGGTGGTTCTAATCCCTGCACTCCAGGGGTAGAGACTGGAAGACCAGAAGTTCAAGACCATGTTGTTTACATAGGAAGTTTACGTTAGCTTGCCTGAGCTACAGTGTGAGACCCTGTTTTAAAAAAAGTACATGTCACTTCAATACGGAAGTCAGTAGATGAGAGACTCCAGGTGTTCGGGAGCATTACTTTAATATACAGTATTGCATCTCCATGTTTTCTTTAAATATAATTCCATTCTATGGAAGTAAAGAGCACACAGGCTGCTGGGGAATATAGCTCAGTGTGCTGTGGGATGTTCTGTATGTCCTGTGGGAGCCCGTTCTCGGGTTCCTCATGGCTTTACCCAGCAGGTTCGCATGGAGGATGGTTAGGACCACGGGCCTGAGTGCAGGTGTCTGAGATGGTCTGCACTTGGCTGTGCTGGGGGATGGTCTGTATGTCAAGTTGCTCTGATTGGTCAATAAATAAAACACTGATTGGCCCGTGGCTAGGCAGGAAGTATAGGTGGGACTAACAGAGAGGAGAAAGGAAAGAACAGGAAGGCAGAAGGAGTCACCGCCAGCTGCCACCCTGACTAGCAGCATGAAGAGATGCTGGTAAGCCACGAGCCATGTGGCAGGGCATAGATTTGTGGAAATGGATTAATTTAAACTATAAGAACAGTTAGCAAAAAGCCTGCCACAGCCATACAGTTTGTAAGCAATACAAGTCTCTGTGTTTACTTGGCTGGGTCTGAGAGGCTGTGGGACTGGCTGGTGACAAAGCTTTGTCTTGACTGTGGGCAAGGCAGGAAAACTCTAGCTACATCAGTGGTACAGCATTTGAGCATCATGCATGATGTTCAATCCCTTTTTGCAGGGAAAAAACCCAAACTGCCAAGTTGAGACTGCATTCATCATACTTTGGGTGGGTGAGATGGCTTAGCTTGTGGATAGCTTTATTTCTTGTGAAATTTTAGCTGAGACTCCCCTTTCTTTTTTTTTAATATTAAGAGATTTTCCATTCATTTTACATTCCAACCACAGATTCCAAGTCGGCACAAAGAGTCTCACCATAGGCACTAGGCACCAAAAAGCTGGCTCATGCACTAGGAACGGGTCTCAATCACACTGTCTGAGGGCCCCCTAAACAGTTCAAGCTAAACAACTGTCTCTCCTATTTAGAGGGCCTAGTCCAGTACCATGGGGGCTCCATGGTCCATAGTTCATGAGTTTCTACTAGTTTGGTTAGTTGTCGCTGTACTTTTTCCAGTCATGGTCTCTATATCTCTTGCTCATAGAATTCCTCCTCTTTCTCATCAATTGGACCCCTGGAGCTTGGCCTGGCACCCAGTCGTGGATCTCAGCATCTGCTTTCATCAGTCACTGGATGAGGGTTCTATTATGACAGTTAGGGTATTCAGTCATCTGATCACCTGAGTCGGCCAGTTCAGACACCCTCTCGACTATTGCTAGTAGTCTAAGGTGGAGTCATCCTTGTGGATTCCTGGGAACTTCTCTAGCACTCTGTTTCTTCCTATTCCCATGATGTCTTCATTTATCATGGTATCTCTTTCCTTGCTCTTCTACTCTGTCCCTGTTCCATCTTGAACCTCCCATTCCCTATGTTCCCTTCCTCCATCTCTTGCTCTCCATTACCCCCATGTCCCCAATTTCCTCATGTAGATCACATCTATTTCTCCTTCACTGGGTGATCCATATGTCCTTCCTAGGGTCCTCCTTACTGACTAGCCGCTCTGGAGCTGTGGGTTGCAGTCTGGTTATCCTTTGCTTTACATCTAGTATCCACTTATGAGTGAGTACATATCATGTTTGTCTTTCTGAGTCTGGGTTACCTCAGGATGATTTTTTCTAGTTCCATCCATTTGCCTGCAAATTTCATGATGTCTTGTTTTTCTCTGCTGAGTAGTACTCCATTGTGTATATGTACCACACTTTCTTTATCCATTTTTCAATTGAGGGGCATCTAAGTTGTTTCCAGGTTCTGGCTATTACAAATAATGCTGATAGCTGAGCATATGTCCTTGTGGTATGATTGAGCATTCCTTGGGTATATGCCCCAAAGTGGTATAGCTGGGTCTTGAGGAAGGTTGATTTCCAATTTTCTGAGAAACCACCATACCGATTTCCAAAGTGGCTGTACAAATTTGCATTCCTACCAATAGTGGAGGAGTGTTCCCCTTACTCCACAGCCTCTCCAACATAAGCTGTCTTCAGTTATGATCTTAGCCATTCTGACAGGTGTAAGATGGTATATCAGTGTCATTTTGATTTGTATTTCCCCGATGACTAAGGATGTTGAGCAATTCCTTAAATGTCTTTCAGCCATTTGAGCTTCTTCTGTTGAGAATTCTCTGTTTAGCTCTGTAGTCCATTTTTTAATTGGATTGTTAGGTATTTTGATATCTAGTTTCTTGAGTTTTTTATATATATATTCAGGAGATCAGCCCTCTGTCATATGTGAAGTTGGTGAAGATCTTTTCCCATTCTGTAAGCTGTCATTTTGTCTTATTGACCATATCCTTTGCCCTACAAAAGCCTTTTAGTTTCAAAAGGTCCATTTATTAATTGTTGATTTATCCACAGTGTCTGTGATACTGGTGTGATATTTAGGAAGTGATCTCCAGTACCAATGTGTTCAAGACTACTTCCTACTTTCTCTTCTATCAGGTTCAGAGTAACTGGATTTATGTTGAAGTTTTTGATACACTTGGACTTGAGTTATGTGCATAGTGACAGATATGGATCTATTTGTAGTCTTCTACATGCTGACATCCAGTTATGCCAGCACCATTTGTTGAATAATCTTTCTTTTTTCCATTGTACAGTTTTGGCTTCTTTGTCAATAATTTGGTGTTCATACATGTGCGGATTAATGTCAGGGTCTTCAGTTCGATTCCATTGGTCCCACATGTCGGTTTTTATGCCAGTACCAAGCCGTTTTTATTATTGTAGATCTATAGTAGAGCTTGAAGTCAGGGATCATGATGCCTCTAGAGGTTGTTTTATTGTACAGGATTCATTTGGCTATCCTGGGATTTTTTGTGTTTTCATACGAAAATGAGTATTGTTCTTTCCAGGTCTGTGAAGAATTGTGTTAGAATTTTGACAGGGATTGCATTGAATCTGTAGATTGCTTTTGGTAAGATTGCCATTTTTACATGTTAATCCTACCTATCCATGAGCATGGGAGATCTTTCCATTTTCTGATATATTCTTCAATTTATTTCTTGAGGGACTTAAATTTCTTGTCATACAGGTTTTCACCTGCTTAGTTAGAGTTACCTCAAATTATTTTATATTATTTGTGGCTATTGTAAAGGGTGATGTTTCTCTGATTTCTTTCTCAGCCTGTTTGTCATTTGTATATAGGAGGGCTGCTGATTTTTTTGAGTTAATCTTGTATCCTGCCATATTACTGAAGGTGTTTGTCAGCTGTAGAAATTCCTTGGTCAAATTTTTGGGGTCACTTATGTATAGCTTGACTTCTTCCTTTCCATTTGTATCCCCTTGATCTCCTTATGTTGTCTTATTGCTATGGCTAGAACTTCAAGTTCTATATTGAATAAATATGGGGAGAGCAGACAGCCTTGTCTTGTTCCTGATTTTAGTGGAATTGCTTTGAGTTTCTCTCCATTTAATTTGATGTTAGCTGTTGGCTTATTGTAAATTGCCTTTATTATGTTTGGGTATGTTCCCTGCATTCCTGATCTCTCCAAGACCTCTTTTTTTTTTTTTTGAGACAGGGTTTCTCTGTGTAGCTTTCCGCCTTTCCTGGAACTCCCTCTGTAGTCCAGGCTGGCTTCGAACTCACAGAGATCTGCCTGCCTTTGCCTCCCGAGTGCTGGGATTAAAGGTATGCGCCACCACCGCCCAGCTCCAAGACCTTTATCATGAAGGGGTGTTGGATTTTGTCAAAGGCCTTTTTAGCATCTAATGAAATGATCATGTGTTTTTTCTTTCAGTTTGTTTCTATGGTGTATTACATTGACAGACTTCCGTATGTTGAACCAACCTTGCATCTCTGGGATGAAGCCTACTTAATCATGGTTGATAATTGTTTTGATGTGTTCTTGAAGTCTGTTTGCCAGTATTTTATTGAGTATTTTTACATCAGGGTTCATGAGGGAGAATGGTTTGTAATTCTCTTTCTTTGTTGCATCTTTGTTTGGCTTGGGAATCAGAGTAACTGTAGGCTCATAGAAGGAGTTTGGTAATGTTCCTTCTGTTTCTATTGTGTGGAACAATTTAAAGAGTATTGGTATTAACTCTTCTTTGAAGAGCTGGTAGAATTCTGCATTGAAACCATCTGGTCCTGGGCTTTTTTTGTTTGGGAGACTTTTAATGACTGTTTCTATTTCCTTAGGGGTTATTGGGCTATTTAAATGGTTTATCTGGTCTTGATTTAAGTTAGGTATGTGGTACCTATTCAGAAAATTGTCCATTTCTTTTAGTTTTTCCAATTTTGTGGAGTACAGGTTTTTGAAGTATAATTTCTGACCTGATGATTCTCTGGATTTCCTCATTGTCAGTTGCTAATTTGGATGCTCTCTCTCTGCCTTTTGGTTAGTTTCGAAAAGGGCTTGTCTATCTTGTTAATTTTCTCAAAGAACCAACCCTTTGTTTCATTGATTCTTTGTATTGTTCTCTTTGTTTCTATAATGTTGATTTCAGCTCTCAATTTGATTATTTCCTGGTGTCTATTCCTCCTGGGTGACTTTGTTTCTTCTTGTTCTAGAGTTTCAGGTGTGCTATTAAGTCACTAGTGTGGGATTTCTCCAACTTCCTTATGTGGACATTTAGTGCTATGAATTTTCCTCTTAGTACTGCTTTCATAGTGTCTCCTAAGTTTGGGAATGTAGTATATTCATTTTCATTGATCTCTAGGAAGTCTTTAATTTCTTTATTTCTTCCTTGACCCTTTGGTGATTCAGTTGAGCATTATTCAGTTTCCATGAGATTGTAGGCTTTCTGTAATTTTTGTTGTTGTTGAAATCTAACTTTAAACCATGGTGGTCTGATAGAACACAGGAGGTTATTCCAATTTTTTTGTATCTCTTGAGATTTGCTTTGTGGCCAAGTATGTGGTTAGTTTCAGAGAAGGTTCCATGGGGTGCTGAGAAGAAGGTATATTCTTTCTTGTTTGGGTGGAATAGATATCTATTAAGTCCATTTGAGTCATAACATCAGTTAAGTTCCTTATTTCTCTGTTAAGTTTGGATTTGGCAGATCTGTCCAGTGGTGAGAGTGGAGTGTTGAAGTCTCCCACTATTAATGTGTGGGTTTTTATGTGTGATTTAAGCTTTAGTAATGTTTCTTTTATATATGTGTATATCCTTGTGTTTGGGGCATAAATGTTCAGAATTGAAGCTTCATCTTGGTGGATCTTTCCTGTTATGAGTATGTAATATCCTTCTTGATCTCTTTTGATTGATTTTAGTTTGAAGTCTATTTTGCTGGATATTACGATGGCTACACCAGCTTGCTTTTTATTTATTTATTTAATTTTATTTTTTTGTTTTTAAAAAAGATTTATTATGTATGCAGCATTCTGCCTGCATGTGTCCCTGCAGGCCAGAAGAGGGCACTAGATCTCATTACAGGTGCTTGTGAGCCACCATGTGGTTGCTGGGAACTGAACTCATGACCTTTGGAAGAGCAGTCAGTGCTCTTAACCACTGAGGCATCTCTCCATCCCCCCCTCCAACTCCAGCTTGCTTTTTAAGACCATTTGATTGGAAAGACTTTTTTCCAGCTTTTTATTCTGAGGTAGTGTCTCTCTTTGAAACTGAAGTGTGTTTCTTGTATGCAGTAAAAAGATGGGTCCTGCTTTTGTATCTATTCTTTTTGCCTGTGTCTTTTTATAGGTGATTTAAGTCCATTGATATAAGGGATATTAATGACCAGTGATTGTTTGTTCCTGTTATCTTTTGGTGTTAGTGTGTGTATTTCCCTTCTTTGGGATTTACTGCTGTGGGGTTATCTAGTGCCTGTGTTTTCATTGGTGTATCTGACTTCCTTAGGTTGGAATTTTCCTTCTAGTGCTTTCTGTAGGGCTGGATTTGTGGATAGGTATTGTTTAAATCTGGTTTTGTCTTGAAATGTCTTGTTCACTCTGTCTATGATGATTGAAAGTTTTGCTGGGTATATTAGACTAGGCTGGCATCCATGGTCTCTTAGTGTCTGCATTACATCTGTCCAGGTTTTTCTGGCTTTCAGAGTCTCCATTGAGAAGTCGGGTTTTATTCTGATGGGTTTGCTTTTATGAGTCAATTGGCCTTTTTCTTTGCTGCTCTTAATATTCTTTCTTTATTCTGTATGTTTAGTGGTTTAATTATTATGTGACGAGGGGACTTTTTTGGGGGGTCTAGTTTGTTTGGTGTTCTATAAGCTTCTTGTATCTTCACAGGTATTTCCTTCTTTAAGTTGGGAAAGTTTTCTTCTATGATCTTGTTGAATATATTTTCTGTGCCTTTGAGTTGGTATTCTTCTCCTTCTATCCCTATTATTCTTAGGTTTGGCTTCTTCCCAGGTTTCCTGGACATTTTGTGTTATGACTTTTTTGGCTTTGGTATTTTCTTTGACTGATGAATCTATTTCTTCTATTGTATCCTCTACACCAGAGATTCTCTCTTCCATGTCTTGTATTCTGTTGGTTATGCTTGCATCTGTGTTTCCTGTTTGTTTACTCAGATTTTCCATTTTCAGCATTCCCTCTGTTTGTGTCTTCTTCATTGTTTCTAGTTCCCTTTTCAGGTCTTGAACTGTTTCCCTCACATGTTTAATTGCTTTTTCATGGGTTTCTTGGCTTTCTGTAAGGGATTTATTGATTTCTTCCAATTTTTTATTTGGCTTTTCCTCAATTTCTTTATTGATTTCTTCCAATTTTTTTGTCTTTTTCTCAATTTCTTTATTGGTTTCTTCCATTTTTTAAAATTTGTCTTTTCCTCAATTTCTTTATTGACTTCTTCTAATATTTTGTTTGTCTTTTTCTCAATATCTTTATTGATTTCTTCCAACTTTTTGTTTATCTTTTCTTCAATTTTTAATCTTTTCTTGAAAGGCCTCTAGCATCTTCATGATGCTATTCTTTTTTTTTTAAATTTAGAAATTTATTCTGTTTAATCCACAAGCTTTATATAGCTTTAGTTAAAAATTAAAATAAAATAAAACAAGTGAAACCAAGACCCTATGTCCAAGTCCAGGCCCTCCTAGCCTGCCAATGCAAGAGCTCTTCAGTTGTGTGTACCAATTCGAAGAGTAGGGAAAAAAATATGCATGGGAGCCACAAAGTTTCATAAAACAAATTTATCTAACTGAAGGGTCCTTGCTGGGTCAGATAAACTGCCTTTACAAAAGAGAGGGGGGAAAAAGGGAGGGGGGAAGGAAAACAAACCAACCCAAAGAGGACAAAATCCCAGAGTTCTAAATCAACGTATGAGCCTGGCATGCACAGACAGACTCTTCGGCATTCGTGAGCAGTGCCGCCCTGCTCTCCAGAGCTGGAACCCCGAGGTGTCAGCAGAGACTCCACAGAACAGGAGTGCTGGCGACATTAACACACTCACTCAGACCTTTGTCCTTCAACAGTGGTCTCCCTCTGGGCAAGCTTACGAACCTACCCAAGGCTGAAAGCATAATTTACATGGGTGCTCAAATTTAAGAGAAAGAAGAGGAGGAAGAAAAAAAAGGTGGGGGTGAGGGAAAAAAACAAACTAACTCTGGGGAGAGGCAAGGGCGTTTAAAGGAACCACAAAAATGTCAACAATATTTAAACACCCTTAAAAAAAAAGTTGGTTTTTTTTTTTTTTTTTTTTTGGCTTAAAATATTTCACTCTAAATGTCAATGGAAGAATGTCACTAATACACCGTGGACGCCTTTGTAATGTAAATCCATGCCCCCTTTTTTTAAAACATGGTGAACTTCAACCTAGCAATTATTACAACAAATGTTATAGTCTAAAGCTCAAACACATTTTAGCAATTTTGAAATTGAATTGAGTACAAACCAAATCAAATTTACAACGTAACAAACATGTCCACCTAGGACTGTGGGGACACTTGAGCCTTCCGCATGGACCGCAGGGCCTTCTCCCTCAGGTGCCTTTCGAGGTCATCAAGGTTGTCCTCAGCTTCACCCTCAGTCTCCTTCCTGGGCTCAGGTGCTGCCGCAGGCTCTTCCTGTGCTGATGTGGTGGTGGCAGCAGAAACGGCTGCAGGGGCTGCAGGAGCTGCAGTGGCCACAGCCACAGCCTTCTCCTTCTTGTGTTTTTTGTGCTTGTTGTGTTTCTTATCCTTTTTGTGTTTCTTGTCCTTTTCCTTCTCCTTCTCCTTCTCCTCCTCCCCCCCCTCCTCCTCCTCCTCCTCCTCCTCCTCCTCCTCCTCCTCCTCCTCCTCCTCCTCCTCCTCCTCCTCCTCCTCCTCCTCCTCCTCCTCCTCCTCCTCCTCCTCCTCCTCCTCCTCCTCCTCCTCCTCCTCTTCTTCTTCTTCTTCTTCTTCTTCTTCTTCTTCTTCTTCTTCTTCTTCTTCTTCCCACCTCCTTCTTGATCAGAATTCCTGGCAGGGGACGGGCTTGGTGTTGGGCTTTTAGCCTTTTTGACTGGTACTGCGGGCGACCAGTTTGTGGAGGGTGACTGAGACTGGACAGGAGATGGAGGTGCTGGAGGCTTTTTAGCTGCTGGCTCAGGAGATCCAGAGACAGATCGGGAAGAGGAGACCCTTCTTACGGACTGAGGGCTTGGTGAGGCAGCCTTTTAAATCTTCTTAGGCTCCGGAGTCCTGGAGACTCTCCTAATGGGCCCAGTACTTGGAGATGGGGACTGCCTTCCTTGGGGTGATGCTGATGCTCCTCTTTGAACAGGGGGAGGACTTGAGGTCTGAGGAGCTCGAGGACGTGGTGAGGGCGAATGCCGTTTGTTTGGTTGTGGTGACCGGGCCTCTCGGGTGGAGCGGCCTGGGGAAGCCCCTTTCCTATGCTTTGAAGATAAGGAGGGCGAACGTCTCTTGGTGACTGGGGGGATTCTCTGTTTGGGAGGTGGAGAGTGGGAGACCCGGCGCTTTGGTGGTGGAGATGGTGATGCCCTTTGCTTGGGCTGGGGTGGGGGTGAGGCGGTTCTCCTCTTTGGAGGTGGGGAAGGAAAGTATCTCCTCTGGATGGGAGGAGAGTATCTTCTTGGAGAAGGTGAGCGGCGGCGTGGGGGAGGAGAAGGAGTCCTTCGTCGTGGTGGTGGGGTGGGAGATCTGCGCCGCCCGAGGAGGAGGGGGGGGGAGGAGGAGGAGGAGCTGGAGAAGGAGATTGTCGCCTTCTGGCTGGTGGTGGAGAGGGACTTCTCCTCCTTCTACCACGAGGAGAAGACTCTTTCTGGCGCTTTCGAGGTGATGGAGAGGCACTCCGAGAGGGGGAATGTCTCCGCCGCCTGCCTACCTCACCATTCTTCACATGGGATCTCTTGGGCTGCTCATCTTCTGAGGTGGAAGAGGAGCCAGAGTCAGATGAAGACTGCTGGTTCTGTCGTCTATACTGGCGCCTCTGCTGCACAGAATCCGCTACAGCCATCTTGTTGCCTTTGTCTTCAGACTCAGACAACTCCACTTTTCTCGGCTTGTGCTGGTGAAGGTGACTCTCTTTTCTCAGTACCTTTATGTTTTGTCACTTTACCCGAAGTTCTTCCTGGAGACACAGAAACTCGACTTTTTCTTGTACGGTTCGACTGCTGGGGGGTTGGGGAATGGCGAGTTTTAGGTGGTGGAGTTGCTGGAGATGATGGCCTGTGCCTTCGCCTAGGAGGACTTGCTGAAGGAGATAACCTTCTCGTTTTTCGAGGGGGGCTGGATGTCCTCTTGGGAGGCTTCTTTGGTGGTGACCGGGAACGAGATGAAGAGGACGAAGAGCTACTTCCAGACAACGATGCGGAAGAGCGCCTCCTTTGTCGGCCTGGAGACCTACTCCTCCTGTGTCTTGGTGGAGGGGGCATCCGTCTTGGTGGAGTTCTTCTTCGAGGAGATGGTCGCCTTCTTGGGTTTGACCGCCTTCTAGGAGAGTAAGACCTTGATCGGGATCTATGTCGCCGTCTTGGTCTAGTATGAGAAGGTGATCGAGAACGGGTCCGAGATCGTGATTTGGAACGTGATCGCGATCTTGGTCTAGTCTTTTCCTTTTCCTTTTTGGAATTTTTTTCTGGAGAAGGTTCTTTGGGCTCTGGTACAGGCTCAGGCTTGGGAGATTTCAGGATGTCACTTGTAGACGTGGCCTCCTGTACTGAAGAGTCTTTTGTTCTCACTGATGGTTCCGGGAGCTCTGGAGATTTCTCCTTCTTTTCTGGGGCAGGGGAAGGGCTCCGGCTCTTGGTTCTGTGACGGGGAGATTGAGAGTGACTGAGCTTTCTCTCTCTCCTGACAGGGGAAGATCGTCTTCTAGGGGGAAGGAGATCTGGATTTGCGTCTCCGTGGGCTGCGAGACGGCTCCCTTTTCTCTCTGCTGCTCTCTTTTTCTTCCTTATCCCTCTTATCTTTATCTTCATCTTGTTTTTTCAGAGATGCCAACTTTTCTTGTTCGATTTGTCTCTGTTTGATTTCTTCCTTCTTCAACTCTAGGAAAGCAGAGGGGATCCCAGCGATGTTCTCTTGTGCACTCAACAGCAGGGGCCACAGCTCTCCCATGAATTCTCGAGCGTTTTTCCCGTTCAAAAATCCAGTCAGGTTGATTTGCATCATTTTGGAATCTGGATTCTTCACTTCCAGCTGGTTGAATATAAACTCAATCACAGCATCATCTTCAAATCCAAGGATTTCAGTTACTCTTTTTGTTATCCAAGGCTTTATAACCTCCAAATTTACTTTGCTCATGTCCACCTTTTTTTCTAGACATTCTGCGAATTTCAGCTGCTTGAGGAGCTTCTTCTGTTTGTTGCTGAACCGATTATCCTGTTCCGCACTTGTTCTGCGTAAGAATCCCGCGTCCATCTTGCTGCCTCGCTCGGAGATCCATGATGCTATTCTTAAGGTTGCTTTTTTCTCCTTTTTCTACATTCTGATGTTCAGGTCTTGCTGTTGGAGGAGGGCTAGATTCTGGTGATGCCATATTGCTCTTTATGTTGTATGTATTTTTGCCTTGATGTCTGCCCATCTCCTCCTCTAATAGATATAAGAGGTGCCTGTATCTGAGCAAGTTGCTACTGGTCCACTCTCTGTTTGTTGTGTCTGTGTCTCAGGGAGCCCCCTCTGGGTCCAATCTTAGCTCTTGGTCTAGTTGGAGCAGACAGAGTCTATGTCTCAGGGAGCTGCTCTTGGGTCAACCCAAGCTAGTTGATTCTGTGACTCATGGAGCCCACTCTTGGTCTTATCAGGGCTCTTGGTCCAGTCAGAGCTGACAGATTTTGTGTCTCAGGAAGCTTCTCTTGGTCCAATGAGAGGTTGCAGATTCTATTTTTTAGAAAGCCACTCTTGGTCTAATGAGGGCTGGTGGATTCCCTGTCTCAGGAGATTACTCTTGGTCCAATGAGAACTCTTTGTCCATTGAGAGCTGGTGGATTGTTTTCCCTGCCTCAGGAAGTTACTCTTGGTCCAACGAGAGCTGGTGGTTTGGTTTCCTTGACTCAGGAAGTTGCTGGTGTCTCAGGTGGATGGGTATTAGGGCAGGGCGTGTAGATTGCAGGGTCCAGTTGTGGGGGTGAGGGGGTTGGTGGTGGTGAAGCTTCCAGCTGGAGTTTTCCCTGCTGGTCAGTAACTGGAAGAGAGTTGGGTGGGAGTTCCTGGGGACTGGTTGTGTCCCAGGGATAGGTCGTAGGGGCCTAGCCTGTGTCTTTTAAATAGTGAATTGAGTCCTTTGATATTATGGGATATTAATGAGCAGTGATTGTTAATCCTTGTTATCTTTTGGTGGTAGTGTGTGTGTATTTCCCTTCTTTGGGATTTGCTGATGTGGGCTTATCTATTGCCTGTGTTTTCATGGTTGTATCCGACTTCCTTAGGTTGGAGTTTTCCTTCTAGTGCTTTCTGTAGGGCTGGATTTGTGGATAGGTATTGTTTAAATCTGGTTTTGTCTTGGAATGTCTTGTTCACTCTGTCTTGGTGATTGGAAGTCTAGGCTGGCATCCTTGGTCTGCATTACATCTGTGTAGGACCTTCTGGCTTTCAGAGTCTCCATTGAGAAGTTAGATCTTATTCTGATGAGTCTCCCTTTATAAGTCACTTGGCCTTTTTCCTTTGCTGCTCTTAATATTCTTTCTTTATTCTGTATGTTTAGTGGTTTAATTATTATGTGATGAGGGGACTTTTTTTTTGGGGGGGGGTCTAGTCTATTTGGTGTTCTATAAGCTCCTTCTATCTTCATAGGTATTTCTTTCTTTATTTTGGGAAAATTTTCTTACAGGATTTTGTTGAATATATTTTCTGTGTCTTTGAGTTGGTATTCTCCTTCTATCCCTAATATTCTTAGGTTTGGCCTCTTCATGGTATCCCAGAATTCCTAGACATTTTGTGTTATGGCTTTTTTGGCTTTGGTGTTTCCTTTGACTGACGAATCTGTTTCCTCAGTTGTATTCTTGCCTGAGATTCTCTCTTCCATCTCTTGTTCTTTATGCTTGCATCTGTGTTTCCTGTTTGTTTATTCAGATTTTCTATTTCCAACATTCCCTCAGTTTGTTTCTTTTTCATTGTTTCTATTTCAATTTTTAGTTCTTGAACTGTTTTCTTCACAGGTTTAATTGCTTTCTAATTATTTTCTTGGCTTTCTGTAAGGGATTTATTGATTTCCTCCAATTTTTTGTTTGTCTTTTCCTCAATTTCTTTAAGGAAAATTTTCATTTCCTCTTTAAAGGCCTCTATCATTTTCATAATGTTATTTTTATGGTCCCTTTCTTCTGCTGCTTCTATGTTATGATGTTCAGGTCTTGCTGTTGTAGAACCACTAAGATCTGGTGATACCATATTTCTCTTTATGTTGTTGACTGTATTTTTGCACTGACATCTACCCATCTCTTCCTCCCGTAGGTGGAAGAGGTGCCAGTGTCTGAGCGAGATGCTCTTGTTCCAATCTGTGCTTGCTGTGTCTGTGTCTCAGGGGGCCACTCTGTTCCATTCTTAGTTCTTGGTCTAATTGGAGCTGGCAAATTCTGTGTCTCAGGGAGCTGCTCTTGGCTCAATCCAAGCTTTCTGATTCTGTGTCTCAGGAAGCCACTGTGGTCACAGGGGGAAAGGTAGGTTTGGGATAGGGTGTGGGTCTTTTAGATTGCAGGGTCCAATGTGGGGGGTTGGTTTGGAAGCCTGCCCATAGGAGTCTTCCCTGCTGGCTGGCAACTGGGGCAGAAATGGGTGGGAGTTCCCAGGTACTGGTTGTGCCCCAGGGCCTAGGACTTAGAAGCAGGACTCTGGGTGGGAGCAGAATCACTCACCTCTTGGTTCATTGAGAACTGGTGGATTCTGTGTCTCAGGAAGGCACTGGGGTCACTGGAGGATGGGTAGGTTTGGGGTAGGATGTGGGTCTTGTACATTGCAGGATCTGATCGAGGGTTTTGGTTGGGGAGCCTATCCTAAGGAGTCTTCCCTGTTGGCTAGCAACTGGAGCAGAGATGTGTTGGAGTTCCCAGGAACAGGTTGTGTCCTACCCATTATTTTAAAATAAAGTCTCTCAGTTGACTTTTTGCTGTTGAAACATCTTCATTTCACAAATCCAACTTGTGCGTGCCAGAATAACCAGGAAGCAAAGTTTGAAAGTTACTGTTGAAAATCAATATTTATTCTACCTCCCTATTCTGCTCGACTCAATTACTGTTAAGGAAGCAAAGAGCGGGGAAATGAATGTATCTGAAATATCATTTAGCCAGTATAAATTGAATTCATGCGTTAGAGCTCTGGACCATTAGTTGAGACAAGGCCTCTACTGATAATTATCAAACAGAAATAATCAGCCATAGAAAGTCAGCAAGCATCAATCACTTCTATTTTCATTAAACTACATTCCCTTGTTTATTAGATGATCATGCCATTGTGCATGTGGAGGTCAGAAGACAATGTTGAGGGCTTAGTTCTTGACCTTCACCATGGGATCCCCAGGGACAGATCAAGTCCTTAAGTTTGGCAGCAAACTTGTTTGTCTTTACCACTGAGCCACATCTCCATCTACACCATTTTTAATATGACAAAATTATGCTATAACATAGTTGTCCTAGGTGGCTGTCTTTTTTTTTTTTTTTTTTTCCCGAGACAGGGTTTCTCTGTGGAGCTCTGCGCTTTTCCTGGAACTCACTTGGTAGCCCAGGCTGGCCTTGAACTTACAGAGATCTGCCTGGCTCTGCCTCCCAAGTGCTGGGATTAAAGGCGTGCACCACCACCGCCCGGCCCTAGGTGGCTGACTTACTTGGGATGTCTATTGCTGTGAAGAGATACCATGACCAAGGCAACTCTTAGAATGGGAAATCATGTAACCTGAATGGCTTATATTTACAGAGGCTTAGTCCATTATCATTATGGTGCAACATGGTGATGTGCAGGTAGAGATGGTGCTGGAGATGGAACTGAGATTCCTAAATCTCAACCATGGGTAAGAGGAAATGGTCTGTCTCACTGGGCATGGCTTGAGCATAGCTGTGACCTCAAATCCCACCTTCCCCGTGACAGACTTTCTCCAATAAGACCGTAGCTACTCCAACAAGACCACACCTCCTAATAATGCCACTTCCTAAGATATTATCTGGGCCAATTACATTCAAGATACCACAATTTCTAGGAATCCCCAAGGATGACCCCAGTTTAGACTACTAGCAATAGTGGAGAGGGTGCCTGAGTTGGTTTACCACAGTAATCAGAACAGTGAATACACTCACTGTCATCAAAGAGCCTTTCTCCAGTAACTGATGGAACTAGATGCAGAGATCCACAGCCAAACACCAGGCCAATCTCTAGAAGTCTAGTCAAAGAGAGAGAGAAGAGGCATTCTGTGAGCAAGGCATCAAGGTCAGGATGGAGTAACCCACAAAACAACCAAACCAAAATAGTGGGAACTCATGAAATTTAGATCAACAGCTGTGGAGCCTGTATGGGAATAGACTATCGAGACAGTTGTGTAGCTAGTTCTGCTTAAGGAGCCCCCCTGGCAGTGGGATCAGAATCCATTCCAGGTACATGAGCAGGCTTTTTTGAGCCCCTACCTATGATGGTTCACCTCACACAGTCTTAGGCAAGGGGAGGGGCTTGCACCTGCCTCTTCTAAATGTACCAGGCTCTGCTGACTCTCCAAGGGAGGCTTTAATTTCTTGTAGGACGGAATGGGGATGGGTTGGAGATGAGGCTCAAGGGGCTGAAGGAGGAATGAGGTGGATCTTTGATTGGTATGTAAAATGAATAAAAATATTCTTTTTCTTTTAAAAAGTTTTTTTTTTTTTTTTTTTGGTTTTTTGAGACAGGGTTTCTCTGTGTAGCTTTGCGCCTTTTCCTGGAACTCACTTGGTAGCCCAGGCTGGCCTCGAACTCACAGAGATCCGCCTGCCTCTGCCTCCCAAGTGCTGGGATTAAAGGTGTGCGCCACCACCGCCCGGCTCTTTTAAAAAGTTTTTATTTATTTATTTATTTATTATTTATTTATTTATTTATTTATTTATTTATTTATTTTTATGTTATGTGCATTGGTGTTTTCTTAAATGTAGGTCTGTATGAGGGTGCCAGATCTCCTGAAACCAGAGATACAGACAGTTGTGAGCTGCCCTGTGGGTGCTGGGAACTGAACCCAAGACCATTCAGAGAGCAGCCAGTGCTCTTAACCTCTGAGCCATCTCTCCAGCTCCCCCAAAAAAATTCTTAATAAAAAAAAAATTATAAAAAAAATAAAAAGATGGGTCATTTTTGAAAAGTTTCGGGGAGGGAGATGTCCAGAGAAAAAAGTTGGATGTGCTAGTGGTGAAAGTGTCAAATATGCCTCTGAGGCCAGCTCTTTGACACTGTGTGACAGCATCGTCATCTACAAAATCCATGCCCTAGAACCAAATTGAGATACAAGAAACTGTGTTTTTCCCCAACCCCCCAAACTTACAATGCTTTAAACAAGTGTATGATTTTGTGTTGGGCTGAATTCAGAGTTACCCTTGACTTCGTGTGGCTTGTGGGCTGTGAGTTGGCACACCTGTAAGTGGTCACCCCTAAATTGATGTGCACCCAAGCAACACTAAGTGGGCTTAGCAGGATGAAGTCATGGAATTGAGAGGGGGTGGGATAATTGGAGGAGTGGAGAGAGAAGAGAGAAAGGTGGAAATGATGCAAATATAGGACTCATGTATAAAATTCTCTAGACAGTGTTAAAAAATAATATTTTCTCCCATGGGGCCTATCCCTTTCCAAATGGAGACAGAGGAGGAATGTATGTGGGTGTGAAGAAGGGCGGTGGGGGGAGGGAATGTGAAGAGAGGAGGGAGGGGAAACTGAGGTCAGTATGTAAAATAAATGGAAAATATTAATAAAAAAAGATTGTATTCTTTATATTTTTAAAGGATATATTTGTTAGGTTGATGAGTCCAGCAGTTTGTTTGCATTTTCAAATAATTGTTCACTATCATATTTATTTATGCTGGGAAGACATGATTTTTTTTTTAAGATTAATTTTTGGGAGGGTGTGTGTATATGTGTGTGTGTGAGTGCTTGTGTGTGTATACATGTATTGTGATACTTTGTGCTCTAGCAAATAAAGCTTGCCTGGAGATGACAGTGTGGAGCTAGCCACTATTTAATCATAGAGACCAGGCAGTAGTGGCACACACCTCTAATCCCAGCAAGAGGGAGAAGGAAACAGGAAGTGATGTGACTGGGTGGAGAGAGGACTCTAAGGCAGGCAGAGATGAAGCTCAGCCCCCCTTTCAGGCTGAAGAGTTGGTGAGGTAAGAAGTGGCTTGTGGCTTGCTCCCTTGTCTCTCTGATCTTTCAGCGTTTACCCAGATATCTGGCTCCAGGTTTTTATTATTAAAACCAATTAGAATTCATACTACATCTGGTATCCAACTTGTAGGGCACAAATTTATGAAAAAGCCACTTGCCTATGGCTTTTAAGCCACTGGCACACAAGGAACTGCAAGTGGCTGGAGTCACTATTCCTCTGGTTGAGGTTTTTTTTCTTTTTCTCAAGAAAATGAGTGAGTTGAGATTTTTTTCTATTGCAGCCTATATTTAGCAAACTCCATAGGCTTTTGGGCTTGAAAAAAACACAGAAGTTAGCAGATTTCATCCATTCCTCCATGCAGATGGCTGGCTCTTTGGCTTCTTCTCTCCCAGTGGGTTGTGGGCTTTACTAGGACCCCCCTCCTGAGGCTGCAGCCACACTAGCTAGCTGCCTTGAATACCACTGCAGCTTCTACTGTTGTACGGAGAGCAGTCAGACCCACACTTCATCATCTGAATCATCGTTGGTGAGGTTTGGGGAGACAATTGGGAATTCTTAAAGGGAGGAATTAATTAAAAGAGAGAAGGCTTTCCCAAGTTAAAAATGGAAAACACTATTACAAAGGAGGGAGTTAGGTCTCTATATATAATAGGAGGGACATCTTGAAAATGGAGTAATTAAATAAGAGGATAATTAATTTATATGGGATTTATGTATTACACAAATCACAATTGGTCTTAATCAAAACCCAGAGGCAGATACCAAGGTGAAAGTTGAAAGATCAGAGAAGCAGAGCAAGTCACCTCTTAACTCATCAACTCCTCAGCCTGCAAGAGCCTGAAAGAGCCTGAGTTCCTGTTTCTTCCAACCTTTCTCTGCCCAGCCATATCACTTCATGTCTCAACTTTCCTAGTGCTGGGATTAAAGGTGTGTGATCTCAAGTGCTGGTGTTAAAGGTGTATGCCACCACTGCCTGGCTGTTTCTGTTTAGACTGTATTAATCTCGTGTAGCCCTGCATGGACTTGAACTCACAGAGATCCAGACAGAACTCTGCCTCTGCCTCCTGAGTGCTAGGATTAAAGGCATGTGCCACCCCACTGCCTGACCTCTATGGCTAACTCTTGTGGCTAGTTCTGTCCTCTGATCTTCAGGCAAGCTTTTATTTCTTAGATTACATGCAATATATCACCACATTTCCTCTTTTTAGTATAAAATATTAAAAGAAAGTTGTGACTAATATAAGAATATTTATATACAAAAGTACTATCTATAACTCATTGAACAACCAAAAAACACACACCACCTCTTGGGAATGTGGGCATAATATTTCTTAAAACTACTTCCTGCTGTCTGGGGCTGATAGCATGTTTATGAGATCCTGAAAAGACAAATTTTGGGTTAACTGTCAAGTCCTGGGAGAGGCAGCTGTATCATTTGAGTCCAGTCTCTGCATAATGGGAAAGTGCAGGGCTTGTCAGAAGTCCTGGCTAGAGTAGACTGTGAGGCTGGATCATCTCAGCTAGCCATCTTGATATTGTCCTGAGCAGTTTGTAGTCCAAAGCTGACCTTTAACTAGGCAGTGTTTATCAGTTTAATGGACTTATCATAATCCTTGTGTAATCATCCTTGTGGGGCCCCATCATCCTTTTGGAGAATTCAAAGGTTACTGTTAGGCAAGGTCATTGTTCAATGCAGAAAACTGATAGAGACTCAAACCTGAAATCATGTACAGGAAGCTGGGTGAAGTCCTTTTTCTAGAATTAATTAGCATTCTATATGACCATTAATATCATGACAAAAGTTTAAAATATGTATATTCACCTTATAAATTTTGATATAAAATTCATACCTTGAGAAAAGTTTTAAAGAGTCAAAATAAAACCAAAGGATCATGAAATTAGTAGCAACAGAATAGTCTCTTAATTTTGTTTTTTTTTTCTGTCCCATATCAGGTGGCTCTTCTGACAAGAGATGGAGATTTTCCATTTTCCTTTGGCAGGCATGCTTGGGTTTAGAGAAGTAGAGAGCCACACTCCAACTCCAAAGCCAGCTTTAATTTTCAATTGAACAGGGGCTACATAAAGACTATTTGCATTATTTGTCTGTGGAGAAGAGGAGAAACAAATATTTAGGAAGATTTATGAAATTTTATCCTGTTAGATATGTGATATACTAATAGGCCAATTAACTCTTTTTCATGGGACTTTTTTTCTGAATGATTTGTCCTTTTCTTCACATGTATCACTTTCCAGTGTTCTTCAGATTCTTTGACTTCATTCTCCTGAAAGATAGAGACAAAATCTTTTACCAAACCTAGCTTTGGGAGGATCCCTATTAATCCTTAACAATTTTGATTTATAGTTTTTTAAGTTTTTTTTGTTCTCTTCTATGGCTGTTCTATTATTGAGAGCAGTATGTTTTCTTACACGATAGTAGGAAAGGACTGAATGAAATTTGACATGGCGGACTGCGAGAGGCCACTTGGGAAGTTTCTCAACGGCAAAGGCAAGGGATTACCTTGACTGTCTCTTGTTGATCTACATTCAGTAGTCCAATGTCTACCTTTGCCATACCTTCTGCATAATCAATAATAAAGGGGCGTTCTGTTGGAATTAGTCCTTGAAAGAATGTTGTGTCTAGGAACACCCTGCTTACAGTCCCTTTTTAGGTGACCTTGTTTACGCAATTGAAATATTTGACATTACGATTTTTCTTCCAACTTTTGAAAATAACCTCTCCTATCCAAGCATCGTCACGATCATGAGCTTCAATATTGATTGTATCTCCAATCGATTCCTCCAAGGGTGCTGACTTTGTTTTTAATGGCCTAATTACCCTTTTGCATTGTATATTAGCATTTTCAAAAGCCAGAGATTCAACTGTTATTTGTATAACTTCTGAATTTGGCATCATTCTATTTACTGCTGAAGTCAGTCTTTGTAAGAAATCAGTAAAGTTATCTTTTGGGTCCTGTATAACTTTAGTAGATGATTCAATTTTCTTTCCTACTTCTTCAGTTCTGTCCCAAGCATTCAAATCTGCCATGAAGCATAAATCTAGGGTGTGGTCATCATATGAATATTGTCTTTGTATATAAACATAATGGCCTAATTCATGAATTTGACCTTGGGAAAAATCATACTTCTAGGCTTACCTCATTGTTCAATGGTCTTAGCCTCATCCTTCCACCAGGTGTTCCATTGTAATTTGAGACCAGCCCCTAAGACTGCTATAACCAAATCTCTCCAGTCTTGAGGGGTAATTCTATTACAAGTTGACCACAAGTTAAACATCTGCTTCACAAAAGACAAAATCATGCCATATGAGAATATTGCTGCCTTGAATCTCCTCAAATCTAACATTTGTACAGGAGTCCTTTCACTTCTTATGTAGATGGCTATATCTAAAATTTGACAGTTCCTGAAAAGTTACTGGATAAATTAAGGTTGGCTGTTTGAAAGCCTTAGGCTGTTTCTCTGTATCCTTATAATTCAATGCTGAGATTGGTTCTCCTTTAAATCCCTCTGTCTGGGTCTGGATATCTCTATGATCTGTTTTAATATGTTTTTCAAAGGCTTGTATCTTGGCACTCCAATCAACCAACTTGGCACTCATATAAACCAAATTTTTCAGGCATACAATAAGTATGATCAAACCAATAATGTTTATAATTGACTTTACATCAATCTCATCTAACTTAATTATCCTCTCATTTAATTGTTCCATGTTGAGACTGTCTAGTGTGTTATCAAACAGAGATCAAACTTCTTCCATTGTAGTAGTGTTTGCCATTTGTTTAATGTAGGAAAAAGCTCTCTTTTAACTAATTTCCCACTTTAAGAAATCCCAATTGACTCACCAAATCTGCTGACAATGATGATTCAGATGACGGTGTGGCAGCAGCCCAAGAAGGGGGTCCAGAGAAAGCCACGACTCACTGAAAGAGGGGAGAAGTCAAAGAGCCAGTATCTGCATTGGGGAAGGTGCAAAAGCAGCTAATTCTGGTGTGTTTGAAGTCTGTGCCTGGGCCTGACCCTGGGCTTGGGCCCGCATCTCTGGAGTCAGCTGTCTACACAGAGTAATGTGTGAAATTGGCTAACTCCTGTGGTATTTTGGAGGCCCCAAACCTATGGAGTTTGCTGCAGAGAGGCTGAAACAAAAACTTATCTGGCAGGATAGGGACTTCAGCCCAGGTAGAATGGAGACTCTGGCTGCTTGTAACATTGGCCTGTGCCAGTTTTTTTAATTTTTTTTTAATTTTTAAATTTTTTTAAAAATTTATGCCCCCAAAGTAAGATGCCAGATGTTACACAAATCCTAATTGGTCTTCATAAAAACCTGGAGCCAGAGTGAAAGTTGAAAGATCAGAGGAGAGCAAGCCACCTCTTAATTCACCAACTCCTCAGGCTGCAAGAGCCTGAAAGAGCCCAAGTTCCTCTCTCCTCCCATCTTATATTCCTTTCTCTGCCCAGCCATATCACTTCAGTCTCAAATTTCCTGGTGCTGGGATTAAAGGTGTGTGATTCCAAGTGCTGGAGTTAAAGGTGTGGACCACCACTGCCTACCTGTTTCTCTTTTAGTTAATCTTGCATAACTCAGCATAGCCTTGAACTCACAGAGATCCAGACAGAACTCTTCATCTGCCTCCTGAGTGCTAGAATTAAAGGCATGTGCCACTACTGCCTTACCTGTGTGACTAACTCTGTGGCTAGCTCTGTCCTTGGATCTCCACTAGCTATTATTTCTTAGAGTACAAGCAATATATCACATTTATGTAATGTCAATTATAAACATTATCTGTCTGATCATTTTTGTTTTATATTTTTAAAAGTTGGTTAATATGAGTGTCAATAAAAATTTTAGAAAAAAATTATTAAAATAGGTCATAGAGGTATTCAGACCCAGAGAAAGGAATTTAAAGGAGAAGCAATTTTAGTATTGCCTTATAAGTTTAGAGTGGACACCCTAAGGTTTTCAAACAACCAACTTTCATTTATCATGTAACCTTACAGGAATTATCAAATGACAGATATTCCCAAGACTGTGTAAGAGCTGAAATGACTTCTGTGCAACTCCTGTTAGATTTGAGGAGATTCAAGAAAATGATAGTCTCATCTGGCATGCATTCACCTTTTGTGAAGCAGATGTTAAATTCATGGTCAACTTATCCCTCAAGACTGGAGAGACTTGTTTATGGCAGTCTTAAAGCCCGGTCCTCAGTTAAAGTGGAGGACCAGTTGGAAAGATGAGGCTAAGAACACTGAAAAACAAAGTAAGGCTAGAGATACGGAAATCCTCCAAGACCAAGATCTTGGAGAGTGATATTCTACTGTACAAAGGCAATCTCTTTATGATGACCACACCCTGGCCTTGTGCCACACAGCAGCCTTGATTGCTTGGGACAGAACTGCAGAAGTAGGAAAGAGTACTTTACTAAACTTATACAGGCCAAAAGAAACCTTCACTTGCCAGGCAGTGGTGGCACACACTTTTAATCCCAGCACTTGGGAGGCAGAGGCAGGTGGATATCTGTGAGGTAAAGGCCAGCCTGGTCTACAGAGTGAGTTCCAGGATAGCCAAGGCTACACAGTGAAACTCTTGTCTCCAAAAATCAAAAACAAAAAAGAAGAAACCTTCACTGATTTCCTACAAATATTAACTTCAGCAGTAAATAGAATTATACCAAATTCAGAAGCTAGACACATAGTAATTGAATCTCTGGCTTTTGAAATGCTACTGCACAATGCACAAGGGTAATTAGGCCATTAGAGGCAAGATCATTCCTTGGAGGAATGACTACAAGAAACAATTAATATTGACTCTTTATCATGATGATGCTTGGATAGGAGAGGTGATTTCCAGGGGTTTGAAGAAAAATCTAAATGTCAGATGTTTCCTTTAAAAGAAAACTTTTTTTGTTCATTTTACATACACAGATTCCATATCATCCTTCTTTCTGTTCCCTCCCTGCAGGCGTTCCCTCTACCTATCCATGATTCCCTCCTCCAAAAGGGTAAGTCCTCCCATAGGGGAACAGCAAAGCATGATACATTCAGTTGAGGCAGGACCAATCCCCTACTCTTTGTATAAAGGGAGAGCAAGGTATATGAATGTCAGGTATTTCAACTGTGGTAAATAAGCTCAGCTAAAAAAGGATTATAAACAGAATATTCCTAGAAACATTGATATTTCTGAGAACAGCCCCAAGAGACCACCCGTCTCTTCTGGAGTATGCAGAAGGGTTGGTAAAGGCAGACACTGGACTAATGATTGTAGATCAACAACGGACAGGTATAGTAACCCTTTGCCATCAGGAAATGCCTCGAGGGGTCTCTTGCAGGCCCCCATGTCAAATTTGGTTCAGTTGTTTCCTGTCATCATGGAGGAAACTCCTTCCCAGAGCAATTAAAGAACCTAATGTCTAGTGTAAACAAAACAAAACAAAAAATCCCCAAACTGCTCTAAATGATATAACAGCTATAGAAGATAAAAACAAAACTTTCAGAGAAACCATAAAGCAAAAATGATAAAGATTACATTTTAACAAGAGAGACCTCTTGATTGAAAGAGATGATAGTTCATCAAACAGCATGACCCTTCAATCTAAACTAATTTATATGACTAACAAATGCTTCTCATTTGATCAGATATAACTTGCCAAAAGGGAACCTCCCCAAAATTAGGGTTGGGGAAGGGCTTTGTTGTTGTCTTTTCAGGAGAATGAAGACACCCAGTGAAGAAATATGAAGACCACTTGAAAAATGAGACATGTGAAGAAAAAGGACAAATCATCCAGAAAAATGTCTCAAGAAAAAGAGTAAATTGGCCTATTGGTGTATCACATCTCCAACAGGATAAAGTTTCATGAAACTTCCTAAATGTTTGTTTCTGCTGTTCTCTACAGACATATCACTCAAATGGTCTTTTGAATTAAGTCCAGTTGGAAATTAAGGCTGGCTTTGGAGTTGGACTATGGCTCTCTCATTCTCTAAACCCAAACATACTTGTTAAAGTAAAATCAAAAAGCTCTGTCTCCTGTCAGAAGAGCCACCTGATATGGGACAGAAGAAAAATCAAAATTAGAGACTATTCTATTGTTCCTAATCTCATAATTCTTTGGTTTTATATTAAGTCCTTAAAGCTTTTCCTAAAGTATAAATATTATCCCCAAACTTTTAAGATTTAATTTTTGTCATGATATTAATGGTCATTAACTAACTAATTCTAGAAAAAGGCTTCCTCTAGCTTCCTGTACATCATTTCAGGTTTGAGTCTCCATCAAGTAATTAGGAATTAAGTTTTTGTACTCTGGATGTACATAACAAATATTGATCCTTTAACCTCTTTGTGATCTGTTACATATGACATTTAAAATGTTTAAGTTTTTGGCAGTGAACCATGACCATGCCTAACAATGACATTTAAATTTCAAAAGGATGATGGGTCCCCACAATGACATTTCCACCAGGACTATGATAGCACCACTAAGCTGACAAACATCACCCAAAAATTGGCTTTGGACTACAAACTGCTCAGGACAATTTTAAGGTGGCTAAGACTATTCTAACCAGGACTTGAGATAAGCCCTGCATTTTCCCATTATGCAGAAATTGGACAATAAATAATACAGCTAGCTCTCCCATGACTTGATAATTAATCCAATTTTTCAGGGTCTCCTGAAGATGTCATCACCCCCAGACAGCAGGAGGTAATTTTAAGAACATTATGCCCACATTCCCAAGAGGTGGGGTCAGTGGTTTTTGGTCTTTCACTGGGTTATGGGTATATGTCATTGTTTATGGTGGTTGGGTACAAGTTGTCATTGGTAATGAGTTAAAAAAAGCTGAACAAAAAATTTAGATTCAGGGTTCTTGTTTAGAAAAAGGAAAAAGTGGGATACAGAAATGATAGGATAAAGGGTAGATTATTGAATCTATTCTGAAAATAAAAAGGGTATATAGATATGATAAAATAAAAGGGTAGGTTATTGAAACTACTTTTTAAAAGGATCTACTAGTATTAAATATTTTACGTTGGCTTATTCAGTGATAAAAATTTAAGGTTATAGTGGTTAGAACATACTATACATACATTTCTACTATTGTTCAAGATATTGTACCTATACAACTCATTTAACAGTGTAATACAAATTTCTAGTCCTTGAAATTTTTATTGCAAACTATTTAGGATAATAAGGAAAGCTAGTAGTTAGTCATCTATTACAATTAAACTCGTAGTCATGTTTGGTATGTTCAAGGTCAAACAGAGATATTTTAGATAGACAACTAGTCTTGAAATACTTGAGAGTCTACAGAATATGGCATTTAAGATGTTTTAATAGCATAGGTTTTTTTTTGAAGATGAGACATGTCTGCTCCTGGCAGCAGTAATCTACTTCATAGGAGATGAATGGCACTGAAGAAACTCCATATGAAGTTTCCTTTTTTGTGGCAAAAGTTAGAGCCACTGGGCAAGAAAATGCCCTTGCCTGGACTACTGACAGTTGCTGTCCAAATGAGACAAGTAAGACACAAAAGAAAGGACTGTTGAACTTTGCCAACACAAGGCAGGACAATCAATACTTCAGAAAATCTTGCTTCACAGATAAGACTTGTGGCAAGACACAAGAATCTGTTATAGGGAGTCCAGCTGTATATAATAAGCTATACTTTGACCAACCAAGCGTCTGTCAAAAGTGAAGCCATTTATCATGGAATATTTGGTGTTATACATCTTTAATATTCAGCTTTGCCTTGCTATGAATTTCTTGTGCTCATAATTCCCATAGAATTATGTATAAGCACCATACATAGAATGTGTATGTATGAGCACCATGCTTGGACCAGTATTTAGATAAAGTCACATAGGCAGAGCCTGTTGCCTCTGAGCTCCTGGCACCCCATTTTTAGCATTTGAATTGAGTATCTGCCTTTTGCAAATTTCTCCTTTAGCTAGGGCAAGCCCAAAATAAAGCTATGAAAGACTAGCAGGGACAGAGTAGCTTAGACCATCCCTTGCCTTCAGGTCTAATGGCATTCTAGAGCTATTGACTGAGAACGAAGTTTTTTGCATATCCAGGTGAAGTGAAGGGTGAGGCAGGAATACAGGGAGAGAACTGTGCATCAGTAGATGGTAGAAAGAACTGCATGGCGAGAGAGAAGAGAGGAAGACACAGATTCTGTAGATTGTAATGCAGAATGGCTCAGGCTGAGGAATGAAGACCAAGGAAAAGTTTCTTGTAAATTGTAGGTGTATCAGGTCAGGAGAGGAGAAGAGGAAGAAAAGATGGAGGATGAAGGAACAGGGGATGAAGATGAGACCAAAAGCATAAGTGCTTAGTTATTACTAGAGCTATGAGGGGGCAGAAAAAGTAGGTTCAGAGAGGAACTGAGAGTCAGGGTGGAACTGAAGCTGTATAGAATTTTGTCAATAGAGGAAAAAAGTAAACAGACAAAAGACCAAGGTGTATGAAGATTCCTTCCCCTCAGATACCCCATGCCAGGTTTGGTGTCTTCCCCAGGATTCTGGGAGGAATTTTCTCAGGGCTGAAACTTGGGAAAATTCAGTTAAAGTCTGTCAGATATTCTAGAATGGATGCCCTGATGTTGCAAAGGAACCTTGAGTGACTTTCCAGGCAGCCAGCTGTTTCTGTCATTTCTTGCATTTTTTGGAAGTCCATTGCTTGCACTTGCTGCTTACTCAGGTAATATTATTTCCTTTTCAGGTCTCTGATGGAGTTGAAGACTTCATATTTATAATTATAGTTTTCCTTGTTACCAGATTCAGAAAAGAAATTCACTAGAGAGGTGTAAAGTGTATAAAGTTGAGAGATGTTAAAAATAGATTTGGTAATGCAAGTTATAATAGAAAGTGAATTAGGTACAACATTTTGGACTCACCAAGATAGGGTAGATATGGAATATTTTCACTGGATTTGTCAATTGTTAATGGACTAGACATTGTTGATGTATTCATTGCCTGTATATATTATATGTAGTTATTGTAATACTGTATGTAGTTTTTCACATAGTAGATATAGCCTTCTTTTTTTATTTTAGACAAAAAGGGGGGAATGTGGTAATTTTTTTTGTGCTCTAACAAATAAAGCTTGCCTGTAGATCAGAGTGCAGAGGTAGCCACTAGTTAACCATAGAAGCCAAGGAGTCATGGCACATACCTTTAATCCTAGTACTTGTAATCTCATGCTTTTGATCCCAGTACTTGGGAGGCACACAAGCCTTTAATCCCAGCACTAGGGAGGAGGAAACAGGAAGTGATATGGCTAGGTGGAGAGAGGGCTATAAGCTGGGCAGCGACAGGCACTCCTTCCAGGCTGAGGAGCAGGTGATTTAAGAGGTGGGTGAGGCTTGCTCCTTTGTCTCTCTGATCTTTCAGCATTTACCTTGATATCTGTCTCCAGGTTTTTACTGTGAAGACCAATTAGAATTCACACCACATTCGTGTGTGTTTGAATGTGTATGTGAGTATGTGTGTGAGTGCTTTATTTGCAAGCCTGTGTGTGAGTGTGTGTATGCTGTTGTGTGCACACATGTATGTGTGGGTATGTGTATAAGTGCTTGTGTGTCTTTGGATGTGTAAGAATGTGTGTGAGTGGTGTCTGTGCATATGTGTGAATGTGTGTGTCAGTCAGTATGTGAGTGAGTGTGTGTGTGTATGTGTATGTATGGGTGTGTGTGTGAGCACTGCCTACAGAGGCCATTATGAATCCCCTGGAACTGGTGTTAAGTAGCTGTGAGCCACCTGATGTGGGTGCTAAGATCCCAATTCAGGTCATCACCAGCAAGTGCTCTGTGTGTTGAGCCATCTCTATGGTGGGCTGTGTTCTTTATAAAAGTATTTAATTCATATATATTTATGTGTGACTGTATATACATACATACATACGTACGTACGTGCGTGCGTGCGTGTGTGTGCGTGTGTGTGTGTGTGTGTGTGTGTGTGTGTGTGTGTGTGTGAAGTAGAGACCAGAAGACAGCTTGAGGGAATCCATTCTCTCATTCTATCCCATGGGAACTGGAATTGAACTCAGGCTGTCAGATTTAGAGACAGGTGACTCTACCCCCTGAGCTATCTTGCCAGCCTGTAACATTTCGTTCAATGACAGCTTATATCAGCATCCTTTTCTGTGTTAGGTCCTTTGAATTTTGGTTGAATCTAGCTCATCACAGAGTGTAATCACTAGACCACTGTTACTAGGTTTTGTTTATTACTATTTGGCTTAGAATTGTGTGTGTGTGTGTGTGTGTGTGCGTGCGTGCGTGCGTGCATGCGTGCGCACCTGCCCATGCTGATTCTCAAAAGAAAGATACATACACTTCACTTTGTTATCCTCTTTTTTGTGAATTTGATTGGGAACAAGTTAGAGAATGTGCTGGGCATGGTGCCTTCCTTCTGAAGTCCTTTTTTAAATACAGGGTCTCACACTGTACCCAAGCTAGCTAACTTAAACTTGCTATGTAGACAATGTGGTCTTGAACTTCTGGTCTTCCAGTCTCTACCCCTGGAGTGCAGGATTAGAACCACCACCAGGCCCTGTTGTGTGGTGTTGATGATCCAGCCCAGGTCTTTGTACATACTAGACAAGTACTCTCTCAGGTGACCTACATCCCCACCCCAGAGCACATACTGTCCTTATTTTTAATTAACACATTTGTCGTCTGACAACGTTACACGTGTATCTGAGGCATCCTGACTAATCCCCCACTCTCTCCCTTCACTCCCACCCTCGTCACCCTCACTTCTTCCCTGCAAATCTCTTTCTCATATTCGTGATTTGTTTGTGTCCTGCAGACTTTGACTAGTGCCACCTGTGTGACTGTGGGTTTAGAACTGTCAGTTAGAGCCTGTGGGGTCACCACCCACCAGTGGGCACACAACTGAATACAAGGCCTCCCTCTCTCCCGGAACCTGCTAGGAGTCAATAGTTCAGCAGTAAGTGGCGAGGTCTGTCTCCTTCTCACGATAACCTGTCACAGAGTGAATTTTGGGGGGTAGAAGGAGTAGAGGAATTTGGGTTGTGTTGTTGTTTTTCCCCTAGACAGGGTCTCATGTATCTGAGGCTGGGCTGAAACTCTCTACATAACTTTGAACTTTCTCTTTGAACTTCTGGGCCCCGCCTCTGCTCCCTGAGTTCTGGGATTACAGAAGTCTTCTCCCAGTTACTTGGTGCTGGGGATGGAGCCAGGGCTTTGTGACTGCTGAGATGTCACTCTACCATCTGATTCTCATCACGACTCCTGGATTTTCTTTTTTCTAAACAACAAACAAACAAATAAATAAAAATATAAACATTAAATAATATATCAGCTTCATTGGTATGCCTAATTCACACACTGCATGATTTAATCAAATACAGCGTAATTTTCTTTTGTTTTTCAAAACAAGGTTTCTCTGTGTTACAGCCACGGCTGTCCAAGAACTTTCTCTGTAGACCAGGTTAGTCTAGAACTCACTGAGATTTGTCTGCCTCTGCCTCCAGAGTGCTGGGATTAAAGGAGTGTGCCAAAACCACCTGGTGTACAGTGTAATTTTCAATAATTTTAGATATGGTTCTACAGAAGTTACAGTCAGTGACTTTTAGAACATCTCATCCCTTCAAAACAACTCCCCTAACTGTTACAAGCAACTCATCAGAGGGATTTTCACACACCCCCCACTTTCCATATAGTCTTTGGTTGTGAGCCATAGCTGCCAGGGGCACTTGCAGGCTTGAGTCTCGTTTCCTGACTCTGTAAAGCATGACCTCATTGGACCATGCTGAACTGTTGGTCCCCTGGGACATACTAGATCCAGCCATCTCTCCGAGTTCAACTCGACTGGTCTGAATGACGACTCTATTATAATAATGGTGACTACTGCCTAGAACCGTCTTACACTCTAGTAAAGGGTACACAGGAAGACCCTCAGTGGTGGGCTAAGGGGAAGGAGACACATGTGTGGTAGTCATACCGTGGAGAAGTGACTTTGTTAGAGGCACAGGTGAGGACAGGTTCTAACAGATTGCTATTGTTTTGCTGAGTTGAGTTGTTAAAAATGACAAAATGTCTTTCAGGGAGGGACACTGACATTCTGAAAAGGTCAGCATCCAGACAGCACAATTTTTGCTTCATTTCATGTATTTTTGAATGAAGACAGCCTTGGTGAGAGGGCATTTCATGTCAATGAATTTGTTTAATTTCTGATAAAAACAAAGAACCTGTAATCTTCCTGAAATGACTACATTGTTTATTGATTCCTCACTGAATGTTAGCTCAAAAGATATTAAAATGGGCTGTGCATGAACTTTCTGATCTGCCAAAGTGAAGAGGATACCAAAGTCCAGGTAGCTGGATCCCTGACCCCACCATCTTCCCAGGGTATAAACACTGCAGGCTGCGCACACTTCAGCACCATTGGGCAGAAGGGAAGCCCTACAGAGGGTAGCACACACAGCTGGAGGGAGAACACAGGGTGTTGCACTGCTGACAGACAAGCCAGGATGGACCTGACTTCAGTTCTCTCCCTGGAAACCTGGGTCCTCCTGGCAATCAGTCTGGTGCTCCTATACCTGTGAGTAACCACCAAAGATCCTCTCCCACTGTGTCCTCGGGATTGGGGTAATACTCACACCTATATTCTGTCTGGAAGGTCAAAAGTGGTATCAGAAGCAGGGGCTGGAGAGATGACTCAGTGTTTAAGAGCACTGACTACTCTTGTAGAAGACCACAGTTTGAAACCTGGATCCACATGTGGCTCACAATCATCTGTAACTACAGTTGCAGGGAATCTGATGCTCTCCACACGCACTAGAATAAAAACTTCAGAAAGAGAGCAGAATTGAAATTAACACTTGCAAAAACACTTTAAATTACATGTTTTTATTTCTTGGGCCTAGGGGCAGCACATGAGACAGTGTGTGTGTTCGTGTGTGTTTGTGTGTCTACGTGAGTATCAGAAGATAACTTTGGGGAGTCAGTTCTCTCCTATTGTGTTCTCCTGGGGTCAAACTCAGATCATCCACATTGGCAGCCAGTGCCTTTCCCTATGAAGTCATCTTGAAGGCCTGAGTTAATTTTGCATTTTTTCGTCATAGTGGGGGATCAAAGCAGAGTCTGTATGTGCTAGTCAAGCACTCTACTACTGAACTATAGCCCAGGTATACTAACTCTTAACATTCA